>NW_027040456.1:283005-284790 GCF_034236695.1 Oncorhynchus nerka
CACACACACACACACACACTGGAGACACACACACGGGAGACACATACACACACACGGGAGACACACACACACACACACACACACACTGGTGACACACACACACACACACTCTGGAGACACACACACACTGGTGACACACAGACACACACCACACACTGGAGACACACACACACACACCACACACTGGAGACACACACACACCACACACTGGAGACACACACACACACACCACACACTGGAGACACACACACACACACCACACACTGGAGACACACACACACCACACACTGGAGAAACACACACACCACACACTGGAGACACACACACACTCTGGTGACACACACACACACACACACACTGGTGACACACACACACACACACTGGAGACACACAGACACACACACACACTGGTGACACACACACACCCACACTGGAGACACACACACACCCACACTGGAGACACACACACACACACACTGGAGACACACACACACACACACTGGAGACACACACACACTGGTGACACACACACACACACACACACACACTGGTGACACACACACACACACACACTGGAGACACACACACACACACACACACACACACACACACACACTGGAGACACACACACACACACACTGGAGACACACACACACACACACACTGGAGACACACACACACACACTGGAGATACACACACACACACTGGGAGATACACACACACACACTGGAGAGACACACACACACACACACACACACACACACACACACACACACACACACACTGGAGACACACACACACACACACTGGAGACACACACACACACACACACTGGAGACACACACACACACACACACACACTGGAGATACACACACACACACTGGAGATACACACACACACACTGGAGATACACACACACAAACACACTGGAGATACACACACACACACTGGAGATACACACACACAGTCAGCATATATATAACTTTGTAGTAAGAATGTTCAACTTTGTCCAAGAGGTGGTCATAATGTTTGTCTTAACTAGCCTCATAACATTGTCTAAGCCTGATAAGTCCAACATGTCTGATATGAACATTGACATAAACCCTCTACATACTTGAGTTTCTCCAGTCTGCAGTGTGGATCCTCCAGTCCAGCAGAGAGCAGTCTGACTCCTGAGTCTCCTGGGTGATTGTTACTCAGGTCCAGCTCTCTCAGGTGTGAGGGGTTTGACCTCAGAGCTGAGACCAGAGAAGCACAGCCTTCCTCTGTGACTAGACAGCCTGACAGCCTGCAAAGAGTCAAATCATATTAAAATCACACTGCTATTATTTGGTGGTGAAAATAGTGGCAGTAAATGTTTTCAACATATTCAGATAAATCAGTGTCCTGAAACCTTCCATATCTATTCATAAAATAATGTTTCATTATTAGAAATGACAAATGATCAAAGTATTGCCTGCAGATAGAAACATGTATAGTACAAATATTATAGTAGACTGACCAGACCAGTTTAAAAAGCAGTATCAGTCAGAAGACAGACAGTGAGGAATCAGATTTAGCAAAGCACCACATTTAAAACTGTAAGCTTCACTGTCCAAACACATATGGTGTGGACTATGTGTGTCTGGTAAACACATGTGGATCTGGTGAACAGTTATCACTTGTTGACCAACTACAGGAATACTGACCTCAGAGTCTCCAGTTTACAGTGGGGATTCCCCAGTCCAGCAGAGAGCAGCTTCACTCCTGAATCCTTCAGGTCATTGTTACTCAGATCCAGCTC
>NW_027040456.1:285290-312790 GCF_034236695.1 Oncorhynchus nerka
ATATCAAGAAGACTTTATAACTGCCCTGATAGGCTCTTTACTGACAACTCTATTAGGACAATTATATCAAGGACAATTACTGACAACTCTAAGAAGGAATTATAACTGCCCTGATAGGCTCTTTACTGACAACTCTAATAGGACAATTATATCAAAGAAGACTTTATAACTGCCTGATAGGCTCTTTATTGACAACTCTATTAGGACAATTATATCAGAAGACTGTATAACTGCCCTGATAGGCTCTTTACCTACAACTCTAACAGGACAATTATATCAAGAAGACTTTATAATAACCACTATTAGGCTCTTTACCTACAACTCTAACAGGACAATTTGGGTCGACATGGAAGAAGAACTTAATGCCCCATTTGGAGCATCATATTATCTGAGTCAACACTTAAATGCGGGACTGCAGGAATCCCATAATGTCCCAAACTAAGAAATATGGAGTCAGATAAATAAGAGACAGACATCTTCACCTTTCCTGACAAGCTCTGCTTCGATATGGAACAACCATGAATACTAATTAGGAGGAAGGTGGTTGTCTGGAGAGAGTGGGATAGGTTTTGTTTTAGCCTCCAACACTAATACATTTCACTTCTGCTTTTAGTGTCAACTTGAATTAGTGGCTGTGGAAGACTGGTCCCTTGATGATGTCTGCAAGTGTCTGAGTACCAATGATCTCCATGATTCCATCCCATCATTCCAAGGTTCACAATCTTTCTGAAGAATGCCAACTCTATTCAATTGTCCACTTTGCAACGAGCAAACATTATCTGTGTCCAGACTACTCACACATATTGGCCTCTATCACCAGCATGAACCATGTTCTAACTACCTGTGGAGTTAATTGGTGTGGAAAAACAAATAGATGTTTCAACTTCTATCGGTCACACATCTAACAAAACCACACAGAGCTTTTAGCGGCAACTTAGATGAGTGCCCCCATGATGAATTTGAGACTGGGACTGATCCCATTGAAGGTGACATGAGACTGGGACTGATCCCATTGAAAGATGACATGAGACTGGGACTGATCCCATTGAAGATGACATGAGACTGGGACTGAAGTACTGCTGAGAAACAAAGAAGGTTATAAAACAAGGTGATTTCAATACAGCTACATTTCCCCAGGCTACATGAATATAAAGAGACATGAGACAAAACAATCATAATGAATCAGATTACATGGAGAGGAGGGACATGATCCTAGATCATAATGAATCAGATTACATGGAGAGACCTGATCCTAGATCACCACTCCAACTCTGGGACACTACCTGTATGAAACAGAACACAGAGTTGTAAAGTCTAGTTACAGCAGGTGTTTACTGCCATCTAGTGGAAGATACCAATATAACACTTTATTATCAGGGTGGGGAGGCTGAGCTGAAACAGAAAGTAAAGTTGTTCTTTTGTTTCAGGATCCATTTGAGACGACAGAGGCAGAAAACACTATATGGAGATTATTGAAAAATAAAGTAAGTATTTCTGACAATAATCTATTCTAATGGACAAATAAGATAATTAATACCTGGAATGAGATATTACCTAGTTAGTAGAACTGCTACTTGAGCTGAGTTGCTGACAGACAGCAGTTTTCAAAGTGTAAACTAATCAGTAGTCCGACATGTTATCAGTAAAACGTCTGGTAAAGATGGTGGAGGAGCTTTTCAATGATATGGTTTATGTTTATCTCAGGGTTTCTCCATCTTTTGTTCTTACCAGCACTTACACACCTGATTCAACTAATCATCACATATTTGAAGACAGTTTAATATTTGAGGCAAACAAATGAACATTCTCAAATTAAAACCTTTTGGTTTGTAGGTCTGCTTACAATTATTAAAGTCCTACAGTAACTCACATTTTGGAGAAATAAACACAGCTAAACTTGGTTTTGAGTAAATTATATGTTTATCAAAAATAATGTAAGAGAGATGTCTTGAAGAAACTCGTCTGGGATTAGAACTCTGTGTCACTGCGACAGTGGGAAGTTTTGTTTTGCCCATGGCCCGGTGCTACAGGTGGGTGGACATATATTTTATGGACCAATGGAATGATGTAAAATGCTTAAACTCTGCTTCCCCGGGGAGCGGGCAATGCAAAACTAATTCACCCAGTGACCGTTACTTTATTTACTGATATATGAAAGTAACTTTGTAGCCGACGCAGTTCCAGAATGTCTGTTGAAACTGTGTCTCATATGGAACTTGTTAGAACAGTGGTGGAAACAGAACTCAGTTCCAGAATGTCTGTTGAAACTGTGTCTCATATGGAACGTTAGAACAGTGGTGGAAACAGAACTCAGTTCCAGAATTTCTGTTGAAACTGTGTCTCATATGGAACGTTAGAACAGTGGTGGAAACAGAACTCAGTTCAGAATGTCTGTTGAAACTGTGTCTCATATGGAACGTTAGAACAGTGGTGGAAACAGAACTCAGTTCCAGAATGTCTGTTGAAACTGTGTCTCATATGGAACGTTAGAACAGTGGTGGAAACAGAACTCAGTCCCAGATTGTCTGTTGAAACTGTCTCTCATATGGACGTTAGAACAGTGATGGAAGCAGAACTCAGTCCCAGATTGTCTGTTGAAACTGTCTCTCATATGGAACGTTAGAACAGTGGTGGAAACAGAACTCAGTTCCAGAATGTCTGTTGAAACTGTGTCTCATATGGAACGTTAGAACAGTGGTGGAAACAGAACTCAGTTCAGAATGTCTGTTGAAACTGTGTCTCATATGGAACGTTAGAACAGTGGTGGAAACAGAACTCAGTTCCAGAATGTCTGTTGAAACTGTGTCTCATATGGAACGTTAGAACAGTGGTGGAAAAAGTACTTTCATACTTTTACTCATAAAAGTAAAGATACCTTTTTTATTTGTTTTATCCATTGTTTTACCAGGTAAGTTGACTGAGAACGTTCTCATTTGCAGCAACGACCTGGGGAATAGTTACAGGGGAGAGGAGGGGATGAATGAGCCAATTGTTACCTGGGGATTATCAGGTAACCGTGATGGTTTGAGGGCCAGATTGGGAATTTAGCCAGGACACCGGGGTTAACACCCCTACTCTTAGGATAAGTGCCATGGGATCTTTAATGACCTCAGAGAGTCAGGACACCCGTTTAACGTCCCATCCGAAAGACAGCACCCTACACAGGGCAGTGTCATAATCACTCCAATCACGCCCTCCAATACCACTTCCAGCAGCATCTGGTCTCCCATCCAGGAACTGACCAAGACCAACCCTGTAGCTTCAGAAGCAAGCCAGCAGTGGTATGCAGGGTGGTATGCAGGGTGGTATGCTGCTGGCGAAAATAGAAAATAATAGAAAATGACTCAAGTAAAAGTGAAAGTCACCCAGTAAAATACTACTTTAGTAAAAGTCTAAAAGTATTTGGTTTGAAATATAATTAAATATCAAAAGTAAAATTAAAGTTGTAATAATTGAAAATTCCTATTAATCAATCCAGACTGCACAATGTTCTTGTTATTTTAATTTACGGATAGCCAGGGTCACACTCCAACACTCAGACATCATTTAAAAACAAAGCATTTGTGTTTAGTGAGTCTGCCAGATAAGAGGCAGTAGGGAGGACCAGGGATGTTCTCTGTTTAGTGAGTCTGCCAGATAAGAGGCAGTAGGGAGGACCAGGGATGTTCTCTGTTTAGTGAGTCTGCCAGATAAGAGGCAGTAGGGATGACCAGGGATGTTCTCTGTTTAGTGAGTCTGCCAGATAAGAGGCAGTAGGGAGGACCAGGGATGTTCTCTGTTTAGTGAGTCTGCCAGATCAGAGGCAGTAGGGATGACCAGGGATGTTCTCTGTTTAGTGAGTCTGCCAGATAAGAGGCAGTAGGGAGGACCAGGGATGTTCTCTGTTTAGTGAGTCTGCCAGATAAGAGGTAGTAGGGATGACCAGGGATGTTCTCTGTTTAGTGAGTCTGCCAGATAAGAGGCAGTAGGGATGATCAGGGATGTTCTCTGGTTAGTGAGTCTGCCAGATAAGAGGCAGTAGGGATGATCAGGGATGTTCTCTGTTTAGTGAGTCTGCCAGATAAGAGGCAGTAGGGATGATCAGGGATGTTCTCTGTTTAGTGAGTCTGCCAGATAAGAGGCAGTAGGGATGATCAGGGTTGTTCTCTGTTTAGTGAGTCTGCCAGATCAGAGGCAGTAGGGATGATCAGGGTTGTTCTCTGTTTAGTGAGTCTGCCAGATCAGAGGCAGTAGGGATGATCAGGGTTGTTCTCTGTTTAGTGAGTCTGCCAGATCAGAGGCAGTAGGGATGATCAGGGTTGTTCTCTGTTTAGTGAGTCCTCCAGATCAGAGGCAGTAGGGATGACCAGGGTTGTTCTCTGTTTAGTGAGTCTGCCAGATAAGAGGCAGTAGGGATGATCAGGGATGTTGTCTGTTTAGTGAGTCTGTCAGATCAGAGGCAGTAGGGATGATCAGGGTTGTTCTCTGTTTAGTGAGTCTGCCAGATCAGAGGCAGTAGGGATGATCAGGGTTGTTCTCTGTTTAGTGAGTCCTCCAGATCAGAGGCAGTAGGGATGATCAGGGTTGTTCTCTTGATAATTCTGCAAATTGAACAATTTTCTGTCCTGCTAAACATTCAAAATGTGACGACAACTTTTGGGTGTCGGGGAAAATGTCTGGAGTAAAAAGTACATCATTTTCTTTATGACTGTAGTGAAGTAAAAGTAAAAGTTGTTAAAAATATAAATATGTAAAGGATAGATTCCCCTAAAACAACTTAAATTACAAGAAGTATTTTTACTCACTGACTTTACACCACTGCATTAGAAGACAGATTAATGTGTTGATTTTTTATTTCATTTTAACTTTATTTAACTAGCCAAGTCAGTTTACAACAAATTCTTATTTTCAGTGACGGCCTCTAGGATCAGTGGGTTAACTGCCTTGTTCAGGAGTAGAAGAGCAGATTTTTACCTTGTCAGCTCGGGGATTGGATCTTGTATATACTGTATTCTATACTATTCTACTGTACCTTAGTCTATGTATTACTCATCTCATATGTATATACTGTATTCTATACTATTCTACTGTACCTTAGTCTATGTATTACTCATCTCATATGTATATACTGTATTCTATACTATTCTACTGTACCTTAGTCTATGTATTACTCATCTCATATGTATATACTGTATTCTATACTATTCTACTGTATCTTAGTCTATGCATTACTCATCTCATATGTATATACTGTATTCTATACTATTCTACTGTATCTTAGTCTATGCATTACTCATCTCATATGTAGATACTGTATTCTATACTATTCTACTGTATTCTATACTATTCTACTGTACCTTAGTCTATGCATTACTCATCTCATATGTATATACTGTATTCTATACTATTCTACTGTATCTTAGTCTATGCATTACTCATCTCATATGTATATACTGTATTCTATACTATTCTACTGTATCTTAGTCTATGCATTACTCATCTCATATGTATATACTGTATTCTATACTATTCTACTGTATCTTAGTCTATGCATTACTCATCTCATATGTATATACTGTATTCTATACTATTCTACTGTATCTTAGTCTATGTATTACTCATCTCATATGTATATACTGTATTCTATACTATTCTACTGTATCTTAGTCTATGCATTACTCATCTCATATGTATATACTGTATTCTATACTATTCTACTGTACCTTAGTCTATGCATTACTCATCTCATATATATGTGCTGTATTCTATACTATTCTACTGTATCTTAGTCTATGCATTACTCATCTCATATGTATATACTGTATTCTATACTATTCTACTGTATCTTAGTCTATGTATTACTCATCTCATATGTATATACAGTATTCTATACTATTATACTGTATCTTAGTCTATGCTGCTCAGACATTGTGACCAATAACATTTGACTTGATTTAGATTACACTATATTATATTATTTAGATTAGGCTATATATACAACATGACCAAAAGTATGTGGACACCTGCTAGTCGAACATATCATTCCAAAATCATAGGCGTTCCTATGGAGTTGGTCCCCCCTTTGCTGCAAGAACAGCCTCCACTCTTCTGGGAAGGCTTTCCAGTAGATGTTGGAACATTGCTGCGGGGACTTGCTTCCGTTCAGCCACAAGAGCATTAGGGAGGTTGGGCACTGATGTTGGGTGATTAGGCCTGGCTCGAAGTCAGCGTTCCAATTCATCCCAAGGTGTTCGATGGGGTTGAGGTCAGGGCTCTGTGCAGGCCAGTCAAGTTCTTCCACACCGATCTCGACAAGCCATTTCTGTATGGACCTGGCTTTGTGCACGGGGACATTGTCATGCTGAAACTGGAAAGGGCCTTTCCCAAACTGTTGCCACCAAGTTGGAAGCACAGAATCGTCTAGAATGTAATTTTATACTGTAGCGTTAAGATTTATCTTCACTAGCACTAAGGAAAAACAGCCCCAGACCATTATTCCTCCTCCACCAAACTTTACAGTTGGCACTATGCATTCGGGCAGGTAGTGTTTTCGAGGCATCCGCCAAACCCAGATTCTTCTGTCGGACTGACAGATGGTGAAGTGTGATTCATAACTCCAAAGAACACATTTCCACTGCTCCACAGTCCAATGGCGGCGATCTTTACACCAATCAAGCCGATGCTTGGCATTGCACATGGTTATCTTGTATGCGGCTGCTCGGCCATGGAAACCCATTTCATGAAGCACCCTACGAACAGTTATTTTGCTGACGTTGCAGTTTGGAACTTGGTAGTGAGTGTTGCAACCGACAAACCATTTTTATGCGTTTCCACACTTGGCGGGCCCTTTCTGTGAGCTTGTGTGGCCTACCACTTCACGGTTGAGCCGTTGTTGCTCCTAGATGTTTCCACTTCACAATAACAGCACTTACAGTTGACCGGAGCAGCTATAGCAGGAATTTGAAGAACTGACTTTGTTGGAAAGGTGGCATCCTATGACGGTGCCACGTTGAAAGTCACTGAGCTCTTCAGTACTGGTCATTCTACTGTCAATGTTTGTCTATGGAGATTGCATGGCTGTCTGTCCGACTTTATACACCTGTCAGCAACTGGTGTGGCTGAATTAGAATCCACTAATTTGAAGGGGTGTCCAAATACTTCTGTATATTTAGTGTAGATGCTCTGTCCTGCTACTGGTAGGACTATAACGTTATGTGAACTGATCTGAACAGGTTTAGGCTGGTCATCGATGACATGTAGGCTATATCTGAGGTATAGACTTTCATCTGCATATCACTAACAAACTGCTAGTATACATTATTTGAGTAATACAAATAAGTGTGAGACATGGCCTTGTGTTGCTGCACTGTCTATAACTACCTTAACAAACAGTGACTTATTATTATTATTATTATTATTATTATTATTATTGTTGCTGTACTGTCTATAACTACCTTAACAAACAGTGACTTATTATTATTATTATTATTATTGTTGCTGTACTGTCTATAACTACCTTAACAAACAGTGACTTATTATTATTATTATTGTTGCTGTACTGTCTATAACTACCTTAACAAACAGTGACTTATTATTATTATTATTATTATTGTTGCTGTACTGTCTATAACTACCTTAACAAACAGTGACTTATTATTATTATTATTATTATTATTATTATTGTTGCTGTACTGTCTATAACTACCTTAACAAACAGTAACTTATTATTATTATTACAGACAGTTACCATGGAGATGAAAAGTCACAACTACGTTTTCATGTGATGCATTAAATCATCTGATTGTTTCTGTGTCTGTTAGTAAATGTTTAATAAGATAAAATTAATAAATGATAACAATTAACATTAAATAATTACTGTGTTAACCACAAACAACATTTTGGATCTCTGTTTAGGGGTCAGTGCTCTAAAATGAGTGTCTCTGGGGAGAGAAAGGAGGGGGGCCCTGCCTCTAAAATGAGTCTCTCTGGGGAGAGAGAGGAGGGGGACAATGCCTCTAAAATGAGTCTCTCTGGGGAGAGAGAGGAGGGGGGCCCTGCCTCTAAAATGAGTCTCTCTGGGGAACATGACACCAAAACTAAGAGGTGAGATGACAATTTTTTATATCATTATTATGAGTTTATTTCCTAAATGTTCACATTAGTTTTTTAATCAGAAATGGTTGTTATGGGTACCTTCAATATTACTGTTCTCAGATTTTTAACTAATAGATTTTAGATGGGTATTTATATATATATACTCACGTAGCTATCTTAATTATGATGAAAGCACTTACTGTAAATCACTCTGGATAAGAGCATCTGCTAAATCAGGGGTTCTCAATCCGGGGTCTGTGGAGGTACTGCAGGGGTTCTCAATCCGGGGTCTGTGGAGGTACTGCAGGGGTTCTCAATCCGGGGTCTGTGGAGGTTCTGCAGGTGTTCTCAATCCAGGGTCTGTGGAGGTACTGCAGGGGTTCTCAAACCGGGGTCTGTGGAGATACTGCAGGGGTTCTCAATCCGGGGTCTGTGTGGGTTCTGCAGGGGTCCGCGGCACCCTGACTGTACTCGTTGCAATGTACAATGTAAGACATTTGATAGAATTTTCACATGACACGACCACTTTGCCTCTTCTGAATTATTGCCTAATATAATAGAATGCATCTTTTAGACAATATAACCGTTATATCTACACTTCTGTTTAACAACTCTAAATATCTTTGACATAGTAGGCAAAGTCCCTGCCAATAATGTTGCCTACAACGTTGCATTCAATGTTCATTTTCATCTAACACATATTACGCCCTAGATTCCTTAAATTGCCAAATTTATATCAATGCACAATTTAGGATTATTTTTTAACAACATGATGTTGCGCTCCAAAGGGAGAACTTGAAATAACATGATGGAGATAATTAAATAATCAGAAGAACAACGTGTTTATTATTATACACTCTTAGAACAGAAGGTTCCTTCTAGAACCAAAAAGGCTTCTATCACTTCCTTAATATATGTGTCATGTATTGTCATGTTATGTCTTGTTCCTGTTCTTTCTCTTCACTTTGTTTCCCCCTGCTGGTCGTATTAGGTTACCTTCTCTCCCTTTCCTTCCCCCAGCTGTTCCTCATCTCCTCTAACTACCTCGTTTACTCTCTCCCACCTGTTCAAAATTTTTCCCTCTGATTAGGTCTTATTTCTCTCTCTGTTTCTGCTTCTGTCTTTGTCAGATTTTCTCGTTTGCTTCACATAAATTGTCCCGTCCTGACGTAATCTGCCTCTTCATCAGATGCTACGTGTGATCAGGTACCTCTGTCCTCTACAACCCGCGCCTACCCGGAGAGACCAGCAGTCTGTTGCCGCTAACCCTGCTATTCTCCTCTGCTGCTAGAAGGGGACTCTCCTGTAAAGATCATAGGACTTTAATTTATTTTTAAGCCCTCTCTGAATGGGTTGTCTATTTTGTCAACCGATACATCTGAAGAGGATTTATGTCTTCCCTGTGTTTAGACATTAAAAGACTCTGTTTCTGTTAAACCGCTTTTGGGTCCTCACTCACCTGCATAACAATATGGAACAACTAAACAAAACATAAATGGTATGACTTATTACAATTATTGTACATAAATCATTGCCAAAAGCACAAGACATACTGTTGCATGTAGGTCTATATTATTAAAAGCCAAAGACATATATTATTAATGGATTGATCATATCAAATATCAAAACATTATTTTTATCTGCTCCAAAACAATTACATGTGGAGCAGGAACCACTGACTCACTGCATTATTCTATAGTATTATCAAGACACCTGCTGTTAACTCTTAACTACTTAGGCCAGCTGCTGTTAACTCTTAACTACTTAGGACACCTGTTGTTAACTCTTAACTACTTAGGACAGCTGCTGTTAACTCTTAACTACTTAGGACAGCTCACGAGGTGTCCTAAACATTTGCCGACTAGGTGGGACTAGAGACTTCATGCATAGTTACCCACCCACTTATACCCATAAGTGTAAAATGTCTTTATTCTCAGTGTAACAGTATAACTTTAGACCGTCCCCTCGCCCATACCCGGGCACTAACCAGGGACCCTCTGCACACATCAACAACAGTCACCCATCGCTCCACAAAAGCCGCGGCCCTTGCAGAGCAAGGGGAACCACTACTTCAAGGTCTCAGAGCAAGTGACGTCACCGATTTAAACGCCATTTAGCGCGCACCGCTAACTAAGCTGTTAGATTACTTGTTGGTTATCACTGCATTGTCGGAACTAGAAGCACAAGCATTTCGCTACACTCGCATTAACATCTGCTAACCATGTGTATGTGACAAATAAAATTTGATTTGATTTGATTTTGCTAGCCGTTTCACATCCGTTACATCAGCACTTATACGACCAATTTTCTACTCAGAGACACTTTGGCGATATGGTCCCAGATCTCAACATATTGTTATAAAAAAACTTAAAATGTTTGTTTTACATAAAAATAAATAATTCATATTACTAATGTAACCCACTGTAAAGACTGGGTTTAGTTGATTGTGCTGCACTGCGCGCGTCCCCGTACAGAACCGTCCGCGTCCCCGTACAGAACCGTCCGCGTCCCCGTACAGAACTGTCCGCCCCGTTCGGTGTGGCGCCAAGGATATTGCCCGGTTACGCGCAGAATGGACTGAGGTGATCTTGGGGAATAACGACAGAGTTTGTTACAGTGTTGAGACACCGAAGTTTATTGTTCAATTTGCTTTTTTTCTTTACGGTCAGGGACAGTATGAGTGTAGCCAGATCCTTTTCACTCTCTGTCCTTTTTTCATTTTGTGGTTAACCGGATTCATCATCATCGAGATGAGGGACAGAAACGACCTGCTAGCCAGTCGTTACAGCTCTGTAATCTAGCTAGCTACTCTACCAGCAGCATCCTAGTTATCCTAGCTAGTCGGTACAGCTCGGTAATCTAGCTAGTTACTCTACCAGCAGCATCCTAGTTATCCTGCAGCTATTGACTCAGTACTGGTACTCCAGCTCGGTACATCTAGCTAGTTACTCTACCAGCAGCATCCTAGTTATCCTAGCTAGTCGGTACAGCTCGGTAAGCTAGCTAGTTACTCTACCAGCAGCATCCTAGTTATCCTAGCTAGTCGGTACAGCTCGGTAAGCTAGCTAGCTACTCTACCAGCAGCATCCTAGTTATCCTAGCTAGTCGGAACAGCTCATGATTAGCTAGCTAGCTACTCTACCAGCAGCATCCTAGTTATCCTTAGTGGACAAGCCGGTGAGCTAGCTAGCTACTCTACCAAGCAGCATCCTAGTTATCCTAGCTAGATCCATCCCAGTGATTAGATCTGTTAAATCCCAACCCCAGCATCCTAGATACCATAGCAACCCTACATCATCACCGGCTTGACGGATGCTGGCTACCTCTGTCGGTTCTCCTCTCTTCACTAGATGGACGGTAACTTTAGTGTTTAAACCTCTGTGTCCAAGGACCAAACTTTTGAATATTATTTTCAGGGCGCCTCAATAGCAGGTATTGAACCCCGGGTAAATAATCACTAGTCAGAACCTCAACCTCAGTATACATTCATTATAAAAATCATCTTAATATCTGATATTGTGAGTAAACAACCTCGAGAGTGCGTCTTCCAGCCCTCCAATAAATTACATCATTCAACCCTCCCGGTTAGTAAATTTACCTCAACATGCCCCCGGAGAAGGCAGAGTAACGACACCAGCCTTTTAGCGGGGCTGACAGACTGACTACAACGCTCGCGTCGATAAATTAATTTCGTTTTTAAAAATGACACACTGCTCGCGCTCGTTAACAACGTCTAGAAGTCAGTTCTATTTGTGAAACTCTTCTTATGTTTCCCCATCTGAGCTCAGAGTAGATGAGAGATGTAATGTTTGTCTCTGTTGTGTTGAAGACCAATCAAGCAGGAGAGACCAGCCTCCCCTGTTCCCAGCTGTGTGTCCATGAAGAGTGACTGGTCTATGAATCTACCTATAAACTTTAGAGAGGGAGACTTTTCTACTGAACAAAGGTAAGAAGAACTCATGGGTCCTGGTCAGTGAGTTAAACAACACTGTCTCTAGTCATTTCTCCTCCCATTTTCCCATTTATTGTTGTTGTTTTCATAATCAATAGGCCATTTTGTCCATTTTCATAGTCCTAAAACAATATTAAACAAACACAACATTGACTCAGTACTGGTTCTCCTTATAGCCTCATTATTACCTCAACTACCTGGTACCCTGCACATTGACTCAGTACTGGTTCTCCTTATAGTCTCATTATTACCTCAACTACCTGGTACCCTGCACATTGACTCAGTACTGGTTCTCCTTATAGTCTCATTATTACCTCAACTACCTGGTACCCTGCACATTGACTCAGTACTGGTACTCCTTATAGTCTCATTATTACCTCAACTACCTGGTACCCTGCACATTGACTCAGTACTGGTACTCCTTATAGTCTCATTATTACCTCAACTACCTGGTACCCTGCACATTGACTCAGTACTGGTACTCCTTATAGTCCATTATTTACAACTACCTGGTACCCTGCACATTGACTGAAATCAGTACTGGTACATATCTGTCATTGAACAACCCCATGATTTAGTGAACAACCCCATGATTAGATAGTTATAGTGAACAACCCCTCATTATGAACAACCCCATGATTAGATGAACAACCCCATGATTAGATAGTGAACAACCCCATGATTAGATAGTGAACAACCCCATGATTAGATAGTGAACAACCCCATGATTAGATAGTGAACAACCCCATGATTAGATAGTGAACAACCCCATGATTAGATAGTGAACAACCCCATGATTAATAGATGATTAGATAGAGAACAACCCCATGATTAGATAGTGAACAACCCCATGATTAGATAGTGAACAACCCCATGATTAGATAGTGAACAACCTCCATGATTAGATAGTGAACAACCCCATGATTAGATAGTGAACAACCCCATGATTAGATAGTGAACAACCCCATGATTAGATAGTGAACAACCCCATGATTAGATAGTGAACAACCCCATGATTAGATAGTGAACAACCCCATGAACAACCCCATGATTAGATAGTGAACAACCCCATGATTAGATAGTGAACAACCCCATGATTAGATAGTGAACAACCCCATGATTAGATAGTGAACAACCCCATGATTAGATAGTGAACAACCCCATGATTAGATAGTGAACAACCCCATGATTAGATAGTGAACAACCCCATGATTGATTAACAATAGATTAGATAGTGAACAACCCCATGATTTAGTGAACAACCCCATGATTAGATAGTGAACAACCCCATGATTAGATAGTGAACAACCCCATGATTAGATAGTGAACAACCCCATGATTAGATAGTGAACAACCCCATGATTAGATAGTGAACAACCCCATGATTAGATAGTGAACAACCCCATGATTAGATAGTGAACAACCCCATGATTAGATAGTGAACAACCCCATGATTAGATAGTGAACAACCCCATGATTAGATAGTGAACAACCCCATGATTAGATAGTGAACAACCCCATGATTAGATAGTGAACAACCCCATGATTAGATAGTGAACAACCCCAGATGATTAGATAGTGAACAACCCCATGATTAGATTGATTAGATAGTGAACAACCCCATGATTAGATAGTGAACAACCCCATGATTAGATAGTGAACAACCCCATGATTAGATAGTGAACAACCCCATGATTAGATAGTGAACAACCCCATGATTAGATAGTGAACAACCCCATGATTAGATAGTGAACAACCCCATGATTAGATAGTGAACAACCCCATGATTAGATAGTGAACAACCCCATGATTTAGTGAACAACCCCATGATTAGATGAACAACCCCATGATTAGATAACAACCCCATGATTAGATAGTGAACAACCCCATGATTAGATAGTGAACAACCCCATGATTAGATAGTGAACAACCCCATGATTAGATAGTGAACCCCATGATTAGATAGTGAACAACCCCATGATTAGATAGTGAACAACCCCATGATTAGATACCCCATGATTAGATAGTGAACAACCCCATGATTAGACAACCCATGATTAGATAGTGAACAACCCCATGATTAGATAGTGAACAACCCCATGATTAGATGAACAACCCCATGATTAGATAGTGAACAACCCCATGATTAGATAGTGAACAACCCCATGATTAGATAGTGAACAACCCCATGATTAGATAGTGAACAACCCCATGATTAGATTAGATTAGATAGTGAACAACCCCATGATTAGATAGTGAACAACCCCATGATTAGATAGTGAACAACCCCATGATTAGATAGTGAACAACCCCATGATTAGATAGTGAACAACCCCATGATTAGATAGTGAACAACCCCATGATTAGATAGTGAACAACCCCATGATTAGATAGTGAACAACCCCATGATTAGATAGTGAACAACCCCATGATTAGATAGTGAACAACCCCATGATTAGATAGTGAACAACCCCATGATTAGATAGTGAACAACCCCATGATTAGATAGTGAACAACCCCATGATTAGATAGTGAACAACCCCATGATTAGATAGTGAACAACCCCATGATTAGATAGTGAACAACCCCATGATTAGATAGTGAACAACCCCATGATTAGATAGTGAACAATCCCATGATTAGATAGTGAACAACCCCATGATTAGATAGTGAACAACCCCATGATTAGATAGTGAACAACCCCATGATTAGATAGTGAACAACATGATTAGACCCCATGATTAGATAGTGAACAACCCCATGATTAGATATGATTGAACAACCCCATGATTAGATAGTGAACAACCCCATGATTAGATAGTGAACAACCCATGATTAGATAGTGAACAACCCCATGATTAGATAGTGAACAACCCCATGATTAGATAGTGAACAACCCCATGATTAGATAGTGAACAACCCCATGATTAGATAGTGAACAACCCCATGATTGATGATTATTATGATTAGATAGTGAACAACCCCATGATTAGATAGTGAACAACCCCATGATTAGATAGTGAACAACCCCATGATTAGATAGTGAACAACCCCATGATTAGATAGTGAACAACCCCATGATTAGATAGTGTGATTAGATAGTGAACAACCCCATGATTAGATAGTGAACAACCCCATGATTAGATAGTGAACAACCCCATGATTAGATAGTGAACAACCCCCCCATGATTAGATAGTGAACAACCCCCCATGATTAGATAGTGAACAACCCCATGAACAACCCCATGATTAGATAGTGAACAATCCCATGATTAGATAGTGAACAACCCCATGATTAGATGAACAACCCCATGATTAGATAGTGAACAACCCCATGATTAGATAGTGAACAACCCCATGATTAGATAGTGAACAACCCCATGATTAGATAGTGAACAACCCCATGATTAGATAGTGAACAACCCCATGATTAGATAGTGAACAACCCCATGCCATTATTAGATAGTGAACAATCCCCCCATGATTAGATAGTGAACAACCCCATGATTAGATAGTGCCATGATTAGATAGAGAAAAAACACACCAATCTCTTTCAGAAATGCTTTGAACAATAAAAGCTAATTTACTAACATTTCTGAAAAGTGATATATAGTGTTTTGGAATGAAACTCTTATGTTTCCCCATCTGAGCTCAGAGTAGATGAGAGATGTAATGTTTGTCTCTGTTGTGTTGAAGACCAATCAAGCAGGAGAGACCAGCCTCCCCTGTTCCCAGCTGTGTGTCCATGAAGAGTGACTGGTCTATGGATCCTCCTATAACTTTAGAGAGGGAGACTTTTCTACTGAACAAAGGTAAGAAGAACTCATGGTTCCTGGTCAGTGAGTTAAACAACACCGTCTCTAGTCATTTCTCCTCCCATTTTCCCATTTATTGTTGTTGTTTTCATAATCCATATGCTAATCATTTTGTCCATTTTCATAGTCCTAAAACAATTAAACAAACACAACATTCCCTCCTGCATTGACTGTACTGTGTGTGTGTGTGTGTGTGTGTGTGTGTGTGTGTGTGTGTGTGTGTGTGTGTGTGTGTGTGTGTGTGTGTGTGTACTCCCTGGATGAGGAGATGTAATCTAATGTTTTGTCCACAGAAACCAACAGGAGAGATCAGAGTCAGAGATTCTCAGTGGTCAGTCTTCCC
Organism: Oncorhynchus nerka; assembly: GCF_034236695.1. Classification (NCBI taxonomy): domain Eukaryota; kingdom Metazoa; phylum Chordata; class Actinopteri; order Salmoniformes; family Salmonidae; genus Oncorhynchus; species Oncorhynchus nerka. The sequence goes on from NW_027040456.1 coordinate 301,474, forward strand.
AGAGTCATCAAACAGACCTGGCCTCCATATTCAGTGTATGTGGTCCTGTTATGTACATTTGTTTTTGTTTACCTCAAGTAAAGTTGATCTGTCAATCATTCATTAATGTGTTAATGAGAAAGCATTTCTTCTCTTGCTTAACTTATTTACTTTATTTATTTCAGATGCTTGAAGATAAAATTATGACATTTGTGAAGAACGAGCTGAAGATGTTCAAGAGGATTCTTAGTCCAGAACTCCCAGAAGGCTTTGAGAGTCAGAAGCAGGATAAGGAAGTGGTGGATGCTGAAGATGAGCAGCAGGAGAGCAGTGCCAGAGAGGGGGCTCTGAAGATCACACTGCACATCCTGAGGAAAATGAACCAGAAGGAGCTTGCTGACACACTGGAGAAATGTAAGATCTGTCTGCCTCATGTTGAATGCTGTTTTATAACATTTAAAAGCTGTAGCTAAAGTACAGCTAAAGTAGCTGTGTAACTCAATGATATTGTAGCAGCCTTAACACAACACCTAGTGACCTCATCAAGTAGCAGCAGGGATGTGTTGTGGTGATTCATTTAGAGAGAGAACATTAATAATACCATCAATAATACCAATAATAATATAATCAGTCACACCAGTCTGTAATGCATTATGAAAACATTTACACATTTATACAGTCAGTTTAGAGAATACATTATTATAATGTAAAACTTTATAACAGTCCTACAATACTGTAGGTATTAAAACAGACATAATATTAATATCCTCTGTGTTATTTCTAGATTCAGATGAGCTTGCTGTGATTTGCCAACGTGAACTCAAATCTAATCTAAAGAAGAAGTTTCAATGTGTATTTGAGGGGATCGCTAAACAAGGAAACCCAACACTTCTCAATAAGATCTACACAGAGCTCTACATCACAGAGGGTGGAACAGGAGAGGTCAATAATGAACATGAGCTGAGACAGATTGAGACAACAACCAGGAAACAAGCAAGACCAGAGACTGCAATCAAATGTAATGACATCTTCAAACCCTTAACTGGACAAGACAAACCTATCAGAACTGTGCTGACAAAGGGGAGTCGCTGGCATTGGAAAAACAGTCTCTGTGCAGAAGTTCATTCTGGACTGGGCTGAAGGAAAAGCAAATCAGGATGTCCAATTTGTATTTTCAATCCCTTTTCGGGAGCTGAATTTGATGAAAGAGGACAAACACACTTTCATTGAACTTCTCAATCACTTCTCAATGGAAACCAAACAATCAAGAATCTCCATCTACAACAAGTACAAAGTTCTGTTCATATTTGACGGTCTGGATGAGTGCCGACTGCCCCTAGACTTCCAGAAGAACAAGATCTGTTGGGACGTCACAGAGTCAACCTCAGTGGATGTTCTGCTGACAAATCTCATCAAGGGAAATCTGCTTCCCTCTGCTCTCCTCTGGATAACTACCCGACCTGCAGCAGCCAATAAGATCCCTTCAGGGTGTGTTGACCAGGTGACAGAGGTACGAGGGTTCAATGACCCACAGAAGGAGGAGTACTTCAGGAAGAGATTCAGTGATGAGGACCTGGCCAGCAGAATCATCTCACACATAAAGACATCAAGGAGCCTCCACATCATGTGCCACATTCCAGTCTTCTGTTGGATTTCTGCAACAGTCCTTGAACACATGCTGAAACATAAGAGAGAAGAGATGCCCAAGACTCTGACTGAGATGTACACACACCTTGTGGTGTTTCATACCAAACAGAAGAATGCAAAGTATCTTGTGAAAGAAGAGACAGGTCCACACTGGAATAAAGAGAGCATTCTGTCACTGGGAAAACTGGCTTTTCAACAGCTTGTGAATGGCAATCTGATTTTCTATGAAGAAGACCTGGAGGAGGCTGGCATTGATGTCAATGAAGCCTCAGTGTACTCAGGATTGTGCACACAGCTCTTTAAAGAGGAATGTGTGCTGTACCAGGACAAGGTGTACTGCTTTGTTCATCTGAGCATTCAGGAGTTTCTGGCTGCTGTATATGTGTTCCTCTCATTCATCAACAACAATGAGAATCTAATGGACAAACTGCAAACAAAGTCCAGTGTCTTTTCTTCACTGTTCAGAGAAAAGTTACTGAAGTTACTTTCTACAAGAGTGCTGTGGATAAAGCCTTACGAAGTGAGGCAGGAAACCTGGACCTTTTCCTCCGCTTCCTTCTGGGCCTCTCACTGGAGTCCAATCAGAAGCACTTACGAGGTCTACTGACAAAGACCAGAAGCAGCTCACAGAGCCATGAAGACACAGTCGAGTACATCAAGGAGAAGATCAGGGAGGATCCCTCTCCAGAGAGGAGCATCAATCTGTTCCACTGTCTGAATGAACTGAATGACCATTCTCTAGTTGAGGAGATCCAAAGATACCTGAGATCAGGAAGTCTCTCAAAACCCAACCTGTCACCTGCACAGTGGTCAGCTCTGGTCTTTGTGTTGCTGACTTCAGAAAAGGAGCTGGATGTGTTTGACCTGAAGAAATACTCCAGATCAGAGGAAGGTCTTCTGAGGCTGCTGCCAGTGGTCAAAGCCTCCAGAGCTGCTCTGTGAGTAAATAAAATGACATATACGAACTAATCATCAGGAAGAAATATTCATTATAAAATATGTATTATAATATGTATATAATATTATATTGAAAAACATATTGAATAAATTCATTTATTTTCACATTAGTATAACAATATGACCATACAATTCTAGGAGACGGATGATGAATCTATATGTTGTTTGGGAGAATAAACCAAATGCATCTGCCATTGTCCTTCTACACTACTGGTGTTAAATTAACAGGTGTTTGTGAAGTCATGATGATCTCTTTGTCAGGCTGTCAGGCTGTGGAGTCACAGAGGAAGGCTGTGCTTCTCTGGTCTCAGCTCTGAAGTCAAACCCCTCACACCTGAGAGACCTGGATCTGAGTAACAATGACCTGAAAGATTCAGGAGTGGAGCTGCTCTCTGCTGGACTGGGGAATCCCCACTGTAAACTGGAGACTCTGAGGTCAGTATTATCAGATATGAAAGCACTTTTATGTATGTAGTTCTCCCATTTGAATTATGAATAATCAGGAATGAATCGAGAATAATGAATGAATGAGAAAGTTACAGAGGCACAAATATCAGACCCCCTCTGTTATTGGTAATGGTGAGAGGTTAGCATGTTTTGTTGTAGCCTCTGTTATTGGTAATGGTGAGAGGTTAGCATGTGTTGTTGTAGTCTCTGTTATTGGTAATGGTGAGAGGTTAGTATGTTTTGTTGTAGCCTCTATTATTGGTAATGGTGAGAGGTTAGCATGTGTTGTTGTAGTCTCTGTTATTGGTAATGGTGAGAGGTTAGTATGTTTTGTTGTAGCCTCTATTATTGGTAATGGTGAGAGGTTAGCATGTTGTGTTGTAGCCTCTGTTATTGGTAATGGTGAGAGGTTAGCATGTTTTGTTGTAGCCTCTGTTATTGGTAATGGTGAGAGGTTAGTATGTTTTGTTGTAGCCTCTGTTATTGGTAATGGTGAGAGGTTAGCATGTTTTGTTGTAGCCTCTGTTATTGGTAATGGTGAGAGGTTAGCATGTTTTGTTGTAGCCTCTGTTATTGGTAATGGTGAGAGGTTAGCATGTTTTGTTGTATCCTCTGTTATTGGTAATGGTGAGAGGTTAGCATGTTTTGTTGTAGTCTCTGTTATTGGTAATGGTGAGAGGTTAGCATGTTTTGTTGTAGCCTCTGTAACTTTCTCACTCATTATTATTCATGATTCTTTCATGATTTTTCTTAATCATGACATCATCAGGATTAATGTATTATTGTTTAGAAACATGTTCTACTCTCTTAGACAGAAAAGTTACTCCACTCATCATCCACCATTTTATTATTGCTCAAAACACAACCCAAAAAAACTTTACGACAAAAAACTACATTTTTGACTATTTTAATACACTATGAGTGAATTGTTCAGAATACTTAAGACTTCTTCTAATGGGGAGACTGGAAACATAAAGTGTTTTCATTTTTAATAGTGAAACAGATATGTCTTAAAATATCCTCAAATAAAAGGTTACATTATAAACTGTCACCTCATATGAAACATTTGACCTCAAATCCAAAAATGTTGGAGAATAGAGACACATTTAAAATGTTAGCTTCACTGTCTAAATAGATATGGTGTGGACTGTATACTCAATACAATCTAAATCTGATACCTCACTGTCTAAATAGATATGGTGTGGACTGTATACTCAATACAATCTAAATCTGATACCTCACTGTCTAAATAGATATGGTGTGGACTGTATACTCAATACAATCTAAATCTGATACCTCACTGTCTGTCTTCTGACTGATACTGATTTTTAAACTGGTCTGGTCAGTCTACTCACATATTTGTTAATATGCATCTTTCTATCTACAAGCAATACTTGGAAAATGTGTCATTTCTAGGCCTCTCTGGTCTGAGGCTAAACCCAACACGTTATTTGTGCACAGGTTACAGTGTAAGCAGAGAAAGCTAAGCGAAATATTTTAATACATCCTGTCTGTCATTTTATTTCTTCTGTGTTTCAGACTCACTGTCTGTAAACTCACAGACACATCCTGTGAAGTGTTGGCCTCAGTTCTCAGTTCAAACCCCTCACATCTGAGAGAGCTGGATCTGAGTAACAATGACCTGAAGGATTCAGGAGTGAAGCTGCTCTCTGCTGGACTGGGGAATCCCCACTGTAAACTGGAGACTCTGAGGTCAGTATTCCTGTAGTTGGTCAACAAGTGATAACTGTTCACCAGATCCACATGTGTTTACCAGACACACATAGTCCACACCATATGTGTTTGGACAGTGAGGTTTACAGTTTTAAATGTGGTGCTTTGCTAAATCTGATTCCTCACTGTCTGTCTTCTGACTGATACTGCTTTTTAAACTGGTCTGGTCAGTCTACTATAATATTTGTACTATACATGTTTCTATCTGCAGGCAATACTTTGATCATTTGTCATTTCTAATAATGAAACATTCATTCATGAATAGATATGGAAGGTTTCAGGACACTGATTTATCTGAATATGTTGAAAAAATATACTGCCACTATTTTCACCACCAAAGAATATCAGTGTGATTTTAATATGATTTGACTCTTTGCAGGCTGTCAGGCTGTCTAGTCACAGAGGAAGGCTGTGCTTCTCTGGTCTCAGCTCTGAGGTCAAACCCCTCACACCTGAGAGAGCTGGACCTGAGCTACAATCACCCAGGAGACTCAGGAGTCAGACTGCTCTCTGCTGGACTGGAGGATCCACACTGCAGACTGGAGAAACTCAAGTATGTAGAGGGTTTATGTCAATGTTCATATCAGACATGTTGGACTTATCAGGCTGGTTAAGACAAACATTCTGACCACCACTTGGACAAAGTTGAACATTCTTACTACAAAGTTATATATATGCTGACTGTGTGTGTGTATCTCCAGTGTGTTTGTGTGTGTGTATCTCCAGTGTGTGTGTGTGTATCTCCAGTGTGTGTGTGTGTATCTCCAGTGTGTGTGTGTGTATCTCCAGTGTGTGTGTGTGTGTCTCCAGTGTGTGTGTGTGTGTGTGTCTCCAGTGTGTGTGTGTGTGTGTGTCTCCAGTGTGTGTGTGTGTGTGTCTCCAGTGTGTGTGTGTGTGTGTGTCTCCAGTGTGTGTGTGTGTGTGTGTCTCCAGTGTGTGTGTGTGTGTGTGTGTGTGTGTGTCACCAGTGTGTGTGTGTGTGTGTGTGTCACCAGTGTGTGTGTGTGTCACCAGTGTGTGTGTGTCTCCAGTGTGTGTGTGTGTGTGTCTCCAGTGTGTGTGTGTGTGTGTCTCCAGTGTGGGTGTGTGTGTGTCTCCAGTGTGGGTGTGTGTGTGTCACCAGTGTGTGTGTGTGTCTGTGTGTCTCCAGTGTGTGTGTGTGTGTGTCACCAGTGTGTGTGTGTGTGTGTGTGTGTCACCAGAGTGTGTGTGTGTCTCCAGTGTGTGGTGTGTGTGTTTCTCCAGTGTGTGGTGTGTGTGTGTCTCCAGTGTGTGGTGTGTGTGTGTGTGTCTCCAGTGTGTGGTGTGTGTGTGTGTGTCTCCAGTGTGTGGTGTGTGTGTGTCTCCAGTGTGTGGTGTGTGTGTGTGTGTCTCCAGTGTGTGGTGTGTGTCTGTGTGTCACCAGTGTGTGTGTGTCTCCAGAGTGTGTGTGTGTGTGTGTCACCAGTGTGTGTGTGTGTGTCTCCCGTGTGTGTGTATGTGTCTCCCGTGTGTGTGTCTCCAGTGTGTGTGTGTGTGTGTGTGTGTCACCAGTGTGTGGTGTGTGTGTGTCACCAGTGTGTGTGTGTGTGTGTCTCCAGAGTGTGTGTGTGCGTGTCTCCAGTGTGTGTGTGTGTGTGTGTCACCAGTGTGTGTGTGTGTGTCACCAGTGTGTGTGTGTGTGTCTCCAGTGTGTGTGTGTGTGTGTGTCTCCAGAGTGTGTGTGTGTGTTTCCAGAGTGTGTGTGTGTGTGTCTCCAGAGTGTGTGTGTGCGTGTCTCCAGTGTGTGTGTGTGTGTGTGTCACCAGTGTGTGTGTGTGTGTCTCCAGTGTGTGTGTGTGTGTGTGTCTCCAGTGTGTGTGTGTGTGTTTGTCTCCGGTGTGTGTGTGTGTGTCTCCAGTGTGTGTGTGTGTGTGTGTGTGTGTGTCTCCAGTGTGTGTGTGTGTGTGTGTGTGTTTCCAGTGTGTGTGTGTGTGTGTGTCTCCAGTGTGTGTGTGTGTGTGTGTGTGTGTGTGTGTTTGTCTCCAGTGTGTGTGTGTGTGTGTGTGTGTGTGTGTTTGTCTCCAGGGTGTGTGTGTGTCGCCAGTGTGTGTGTGTGTGTGTGTGTGTGTGTGTGTGTCGCCAGTGTGTGTGTGTGTGTGTGTGTGTGTGTGTGTGTGTGTGTTTGTCTCCGGTGTGTGTTTGTGTGTGTCTCCAGTGTGTGTGTGTGTGTGTGTGTGTGTGTGTGTGTCTCCGGTGTGTGTGTGTGTCTCCGGTGTGTGTTTGTTTGTCTCCGGTGTGTGTGTGTGTGTCTCCAGTGTGTGTTTGTGTGTGTGTGTGTGTCTCAGGTGTGTGTGTGTGTGTGTCTCCAGTGTGTGTGTGTGTCTCCAGTGTGTGTGTGTGTGTGTGTGTGTTTATGTGTCTCCTGTGTGTGTCACCAGTGTGTGTGTGTGTCCCGTGTGTGTGTGTCTCCTGTGTGTGTGTGTGTGTGTCACCTGTGTGTGTGTGTATGTGTGTGTTTATGTGTCTCCTGTGTGTGTCACCAGTGTGTGTGTGTGTCACCCGTGTGTGTGTGTCTCCTGTGTGTGTGTGTGTGTGTGTCACCTGTGTGTGTGTCCATTGTGTGTGTGTCACCGGAGTGTGTGCGTGTGTGTCACCGGAGTGTGTCTGTGTGTGTCTCCAGTGTGTCTGTGTTTGTCTCCAGTGTGTGTGTGTGTGTCACCAGAGTGTGTGTGTGTGTGTCTCCTGTGTGTGTGTGTGTGTGTCTCCTGTGTGTGTGTGTGTGTGTCTCCTGTGTGTGTGTGTGTGTCTCCTGTGTGTGTGTCTGTCACCGGAGTGTGTCTGTGTGTGTCTCCAGTGTGTGTGTGTGTGTCACCAGAGTGTGTGTGTGTGTGTGTGTCTCCTGTGTGTGTGTGTCTCCTGTGTGTGTGTGTGTGTGTGTCTCCTGTGTGTGTGTGTGTGTGTGTCCGGTGTGTGTGTGTGTGTCTCCGGTGTGTGTGTGTGTGTCTCCAGTGTGTGTGTGTGTCTCCAGTGTGTGTGTGTGTGTGTGTCCATTGTGTGTGTGTCTCCTGTGTGTGTGTGTGTCACCAGTGTGTGTGTGTGTCACCCGTGTGTGTGTGTTTGTGTGTCACCCGTGTGTGTGTGTGTGTGTCACCAGTGTGTGTGTGTGTGTGTGTCCATTGTGTGTGTGTCACCAGTGTGTGTGTGTGTGTATGTGTGTGTTTGTGTGTCTCCTGTGTGTGTGTGTGTGTGTGTTTGTGTCTCCTGTGTGTGTGTGTGTCACCAGTGTGTGTGTGTGTGTGTGTCCATTGTGTGTGTGTCACCAGTGTGTGTGTGTGTGTATGTGTGTGTCACCAGTGTGTGTGTGTGTGTGTGTGTGTCACCCGTGTGTGTGTGTGTGTGTCTGCCTGTGTGTGTGTGTGTGTGTGTGTCACCTGTGTGTGTGTGTGTGTCTCCTGTGTTTCTCCTGTGTGTGTGTCACCAGTGTGTGTGTGTGTGTCCATTGTGTGTGTGTCACCGGAGTGTGTGCGTGTGTGTCTCCAGTGTGTGTGTGTGTGTGTTTGTGTGTGTCTCCAGTGTGTGTGTGTGTGTGTGTCACCAGTGTGTGTGTGTGTCTCCAGTGTGTGTGTGTGTGTGTCTCCTGTGTCTGTGTGTGAGTGTGTTTGTGTGTCTCCTGTGAGTGTGTGTGTGTGTGTCTCCTGTGTCTGTGTGTGAGTGTGTTTGTGTGTCTCCTGTGTGTGTGTGTGTCACCCGTGTGTGTGTGTGTGTCACCAGTGTGTGTGTGTGTGTCCATTGTGTGTGTGTGTGTGTGTATGTGTGTGTTTGTGTGTCTCCTGTGTGTGTGTGTGTCACCAGTGTGTGTGTGTGTGTGTGTGTGTGTGTGTGTGTGTCACCAGTGTGTGTGTGTGTGTCCATTGTGTGTGTGTCACCAGTGTGTGCGTGTGTGTATGTGTGTGTTCGTGTGTCTCCTGTGTGTGTGTGTGTCACCAGTGTGTGTGTGTGTGTGTCTCCTGTGTGTGTGTGTGTGTCTCCCGTGTGTGTGTCTCCAGTGTGTGTGTGTGTGTGTGTCACCAGTGTGTGGTGTGTGTGTGTCACCAGTGTGTGTGTGTGTGTGTCTCCAGAGTGTGTGTGTGCGTGTCTCCAGTGTGTGTGTGTGTGTGTGTCACCAGTGTGTGTGTGTGTGTCTCCAGTGTGTGTGTGTGTGTGTGTCTCCAGTGTGTGTGTGTGTGCGTGTCTCCAGTGTGTGTGTGTGTGTCTCCAGTGTGTGTGTGTGTGTGTGTCTCCAGAGTGTTTGTGTGTGTGTGTGTCTCCAGTGTGTGTGTTTGTCTCCGGTGTGTGTGTGTGTGTCTCCAGTGTGTGTGTGTGTGTGTGTGTGTCTCCAGTGTGTGTGTGTGTGTGTGTTTCCAGTGTGTGTGTGTGTGTGTGTCTCCAGTGTGTGTGTGTGTGTGTGTTTGTCTCCAGTGTGTGTGTGTGTGTGTGTGTGTGTTTGTCTCCAGTGTGTGTGTGTGTCGCCAGTGTGTGTGTGTGTGTGTGTCGCCAGTGTGTGTGTGTGTGTGTGTTTGTCTCCGGTGTGTGTTTGTGTGTGTCTCCAGTGTGTGTGTGTGTGTGTTTGTCTCCTGTGTGTGTGTGTGTGTCTCCGGTGTGTGTGTGTGTCTCCGGTGTGTGTTTGTTTGTCTCCGGTGTGTGTGTGTGTGTCTCCAGTGTGTGTGTGTGTGTGTGTGTCTCAGGTGTGTGTGTGTGTGTGTCTCCAGTGTGTGTGTGTGTCTCCAGTGTGTGTGTGTGTGTGTGTTTATGTGTCTCCTGTGTGTGTCACCAGTGTGTGTGTGTGTCACCCGTGTGTGTGTGTCTCCTGTGTGTGTGTGTGTGTGTCACCTGTGTGTGTGTGTATGTGTGTGTTTATGTGTCTCCTGTGTGTGTCACCAGTGTGTGTGTGTGTCACCCGTGTGTGTGTGTCTCCTGTGTGTGTGTGTGTGTGTGTCACCTGTGTGTGTGTCCATTGTGTGTGTGTCACCGGAGTGTGTGCGTGTGTGTCACCGGAGTGTGTCTGTGTGTGTCTCCAGTGTGTCTGTGTTTGTCTCCAGTGTGTGTGTGTGTGTCACCAGAGTGTGTGTGTGTGTGTCTCCTGTGTGTGTGTGTGTGTGTCTCCTGTGTGTGTGTGTGTGTGTCTCCTGTGTGTGTGTGTGTGTCTCCTGTGTGTGTGTCTGTCACCGGAGTGTGTCTGTGTGTGTCTCCAGTGTGTGTGTGTGTGTCACCAGAGTGTGTGTGTGTGTGTGTGTCTCTGTGTGTGTGTGTCTCCTGTGTGTGTGTGTGTGTGTCTCCTGTGTGTGTGTGTGTGTGTGTGTGTCCGGTGTGTGTGTGTGTGTCTCCGGTGTGTGTGTGTGTGTCTCCAGTGTGTGTGTGTGTCTCCAGTGTGTGTGTGTGTGTGTGTCCATTGTGTGTGTGTCTCCTGTGTGTGTGTGTGTCACCAGTGTGTGTGTGTGTCACCCGTGTGTGTGTGTTTGTGTGTCACCCGTGTGTGTGTGTGTGTGTCACCAGTGTGTGTGTGTGTGTGTGTCCATTGTGTGTGTGTCACCAGTGTGTGTGTGTGTGTGTGTGTGTGTATGTGTGTGTTTGTGTGTCTCCTGTGTGTGTGTGTGTTTGTGTCTCCTGTGTGTGTGTGTGTCACCAGTGTGTGTGTGTGTGTGTGTCCATTGTGTGTGTGTCACCAGTGTGTGTGTGTGTGTATGTGTGTGTCACCAGTGTGTGTGTGTCACCAGTGTGTGTGTGTGTGTATGTCTCCTGTGTGTGTGTGTGTGTCACCCGTGTGTGTGTGTGTGTGTCTCCTGTGTGTGTGTGTGTCACCTGTGTGTGTGTGTCTCCTGTGTTTCTCCTGTGTGTGTGTCACCAGTGTGTGTGTGTGTGTCCATTGTGTGTGTGTCACCGGAGTGTGTGCGTGTGTGTCTCCTGTGTCTGTGTGTGAGTGTGTTTGTGTGTGTCACCCGTGTGTGTGTGTGTGTGTGTGTCACCAGTGTGTGTGTGTGTGTCTCCAGTGTGTGTGTGTGTGTGTCTCCTGTGTCTGTGTGTGAGTGTGTTTGTGTGTCTCCTGTGTGTGTGTGTGTGTGTGTCTCCTGTGTCTGTGTGTGAGTGTGTTTGTGTGTCTCCTGTGTGTGTGTGTGTGTGTGTCACCCGTGTGTGTGTGTGTGTCACCAGTGTGTGTGTGTGTGTCCATTGTGTGTGTGTCACCAGTGTGTGTGTGTATGTGTGTGTTTGTGTGTCTCCTGTGTGTGTGTGTGTCACCAGTGTGTGTGTGTGTGTCACCCGTGTGTGTGTGTGTGTGTGTGTGTGTCACCAGTGTGTGTGTGTGTGTCCATTGTGTGTGTGTCACCAGTGTGTGTGTGTGTATGTGTGTGTTCGTGTGTCTCCTGTGTGTGTGTGTGTCACCAGTGTGTGTGTGTGTGTGTCTCCTGTGTGTGTGTGTGTCTCCAGTGTGTGTGTGTGTCTCCAGTGTGTGTGTGTGTGTGTCTCCAGTGTGTGTGTGTGTGTGTGTGTCTCCAGTGTGTGTGTGTGTGTGTGTCTCCTGTGTGTGTGTGTGTGTCACCAGTGTGTGTGTGTGTGT
>NW_027040456.1:317790-384804 GCF_034236695.1 Oncorhynchus nerka
CTGCTACTCTCATCACAGACAGCATGGCTGCACTCACCATGAGAGAGAAGAGCATCACAGGTATACACAGTCTGCCTGCCTGCCTGCCTGCCTGTCTGCCTGTCTGTCTGCCTGCCTGCCTGTCTGTCTGCCTGTCTGTCTGCCTGTCTGTCTGCCTGCCTGCCTGTAAAATCAATTCAAATCAAATCAAATTTTATTTGTCACATACACATGGTTAGCAGATGTTAATGCGAGTGTAGCGAAATGCTTGTGCTTCTAGTTCCGACAATGCAGTAATACCCAACAAGTAATCTAACTAACAATTCCAAAACTACTGTCTTATGCACAGTGTAAGGGGATAAAGAATATGTACATAAAGATATATGAATGAGTGATGGTACAGAGCAGCATAGGCAAGATACAGTAGATGGTATTGAGTACAGTATATACATATGAGATGAGTATGTAAACAAAGTGGCATAGTTAAAGTGGCTAGTGATACATGTATTACATAAGGATGCAGTAGATGATATAGAGTACAGTATATACATATACATATGAGATGAATAATGTAGGGTATGTAAACATTATATTAGGTAGCATTGTTTAAAGTGGCTAGTGATATATTTACATAATTTCCCATCAATTCCCATTATTAAAGTGGCTGGAGTTGAGTCAGTGTCAGTGTGTTGGCAGCAGCCACTCAGTGTTAGTGGTGGCTGTTTAACAGTCTGATGGCCTTGAGATAGAAGCTGTCTGACTGCCTGTCTGACTGCCTGCCTGACTGCCTGTCTAACTGACTGACTGCCTGTCTGACTGCCTGTCTAACTGACTGACTGCCTGTCTGACTGCCTGTCTAACTATCCCTTCTCTCTCTTCCTCTCTCTCTCTCTGTCTACCCCTTCCCTCTCTTCCTCTCTCTCTCTCTCTCTCTCGCTCTCTCTGTCTACCCCTTCCCTCTCTACCTCTGTCTACCCCTTCCCCTTCCCCTCTCTCTCTCTCTCTCTCTCTCTCTCTCTCTCTCTGTCCCTTCCTCTCTCTTCCTCTCCCGTCTCAGCTGTTGTCGTAGGGCGGACAGGGTGGTTGCTAACGGTGACACGGCCAACAAAATCGGCACGTACCAGCTGGCCATCGCCGCAAAGCACCATGGGATCCCGTTCTGACGTGGGTGGCGCCTAGCACGTCATGTGACCTGAGTCTGAGAGCGGCCGGCACATTGTCATCGAGGAGCGCCCCGCCGAGGAACTCACCAGCATCAACGGAGTACCTATCGCTGCCCCAGGTGGGTGGGTGTGTGTGTGTGTGTGTGTGTGTGTGGTGTGTGTGTGTGTGTGGGTGTGTGTGTGTGTGTGTGGAGGTGTGTGTGTGTGTGTGTGTGGAGGTGTGTGTGCGTGTGTGGGTGGAGGTTTGTGTGTGTGTGGGGGGGTGGAGGGGTGGAGGTGTGTGTGGGGGGGGGGGGGGGGTGGAGGTGTGTGGGGGGTGGAGGTGTGTGTGTGTGTGGGGGTGGAGGTGGAGGTGGAGGTGTGTGTAGGGGTGGAGGGTGTGTGTAGGGTGGAGGTGTGTGGAGGTGTGTGTGTGTGTGTGTGTGTGGAGGTGTGTGTGTGTGTAGGGTGGAGGTGTGTGTGTGTGTAGGGGTGGAGGTGTGTGTGTGTAGGTGTGTGTGTGTGTGTGTGTGTAGGGGTGGAGGTGTGTGTGTGTGTGTGTGGAGGTTTGTGTGTGTGTAGGGGTGTGTGGAGGTTTGTGTAGGTGTGGAGGTGTGGGGTGGAGGTGTGTGTGGGGGGTGGAGGTGTGTGTGTGTGTGGAGGTGGAGGTGTGGAGGGGTGGAGTGTGTGTGTGTGTGTAGGGGTGGAGGTGTGTGTAGGGGTGGAGGTGAGTTGTGGAGGTGTGTGTGGAGGTAGGTGTGTGTGTAGGGGTGGAGGTGTGTGTGTGTGTAGGGGTGGAGGTGTGTGTGTGTAGGGGTGGAGGTGTGTGTGTGTAGAGATATAACAGTGTGTGTGTAGGGGTGGTAGGGGTGTGTGTGTAGGGGTGGAGCTGTGTGTGTGTAGGGGTGGAGCAGTGTGTGTGTGTGTAGTCCCTGGGGTGGAGCTGTGTGTGCGATGACAGAAGACAGACCGTGAGTTAAATGAGGTGTAGAGATATAACAGTGTAGTCCCTAGGTGGTGATGGACAGTGTAGCGGGAGACAATGGCAGAGGGAGAAACAGACAGATTAGAAATAATAGTGATAACTGGGAGAGATATAACAGTGTAGTGGTAGATATAACAGTGGGAGAGAGATATAACAGTGTAGTGGTAGAGATATAACAGTGTAGTCCCTGGTAGAGATATAACAGTGTAGTCCCTGGTAGAGATATAACAGTGTTGTCCTGGTAGAGATATAACAGTGTAGTCCCTGGTAGAGATATAACAGTGTGGTAGAGATATAACAGTGTAGTCCCTGGTAGAGATATAACAGTGTAGTCCCTGGTAGAGATATAACAGTGTAGTCCCTGGTAGAGATATAACAGTGTAGTCCCTGGTAGAGAGATAACAGTGTAGTCCCTGTAGTGGTAGAGATATAACAGTGTAGTCCCTGGTAGAGATATAACAGTGTACCCTGGTAGAGATATAACAGTGTAGTCCCTGGTAGAGATATAACAGTGTAGTCCCTGGTAGAGATATAACAGTGTAGTCCCTAGTAGAGATATAACAGTGTAGTCCCTGGTAGAGATATAACAGTGTAGTCCCTGGTAGAGATATAACAGTGTAGTGGTAGAGATATAACAGTGTAGTCCCTGGTAGAGAGATATAACAGTGTAGTCCCTGGTAGAGATATAACAGTGTTGTCCCTGGTAGAGATATAGTCCCTGGTAGAGATATAACAGGTGTCCCTGGTAGAGATATAACAGTCCCTGGTAGAGATATAACAGTGTAGTCCCTGGTAGAGATATAACAGTGTAGTCCCTGGTAGAGATATAACAGTGTAGTCCCTGGTAGAGATATAACAGTGTAGTGGTGCAGAGACATAACAGTGTAGTCCCTGGTAGAGATATAACAGTGTAGTGGTAGAGATATAACAGTGTAGTCCCTGGTAGAGATATAACAGTGTAGAGTCCCTGGTAGAGATATAACAGTGTAGTCCCTGGTAGAGATATAACAGTGTAGTGGTAGAGATATAACAGTGTTGTCCCTGGTAGAGATATAACAGTCCCTAGTAGAGATATAACAGTGTTGTCCCTGGTAGAGATATAACAGTGTAGTCCCTGGTAGAGATATAACAGTGTAGTCCCTGGTAGAGATATAACAGTGTAGTGGTAGAGATATAACAGTGTTGTCCCTGGTAGAGATATAACAGTGTTGTCCCTGGTAGAGATATACCAGTGTATATGGCAGAGATATAACAGTGTAGTGGTAGAGATATAACAGTGTAGTGGTAGAGATATAACAGTGTTGTCCCTGGTAGAGATATAACAGTGTAGAGATATAACAGTGTAGTCCCTGGTAGAGATATAACAGTGTAGTGGTAGAGAGAGAGATATAACAGTGTAGTCCCTGGTAGAGATATAACAGTGTAGTGTACAGAGATATAACAGTGTAGTCCCTGGTAGAGATATAACAGTCCCTGGTAGTCCCTGGTAGAGATATAACAGTGTTGTCCCTGGTAGAGATATAACAGTGTAGTGTTGTCCCTGGTAGAGATATAACAGTGTAGTGGTAGAGATATAACAGTGTAGTGGTAGAGATAGAGATATACAGTGTAGTCCCTGGTAGAGATATAACAGTGTAGTCCCTGGTAGAGATATAACAGTGTAGTCCCTGGTAGAGATATAACAGTGTAGTCCTGGTAGAGATATAACAGTGTAGTCCCTGGTAGAGATATAACAGTGTAGTCCCTGGTAGAGATATAACAGTGTAGTCCCTGGTAGAGATATAACAGTGTAGTCCCTGGTAGAGATATAACAAGTCCCAGTGTAGTCCCAAGTAGAGATATGGTAGAGATATAACAGTGTAGTCCCTGGTAGAGATATAACAGTGTAGTCCCTGGTAGAGATATAACAGTAGTCCCTGGCAGAGATATAACAGTGTAGTCCCTGGTAGAGCTATAAACAGTAGAGAGCTATAACAGTGTAGTCCCTGGTAGAGATATAACAGTGTAGTCCCTGGTAGAGATATAACAGTGTTGTCCCTGGTAGAGATATAACAGTGTAGTGGTAGAGATATAACAGTGTAGTCCCTGGTAGAGATATAACAGTGTAGTCCCTGGTAGAGATATAAAGTGTTGTCCCTGGTAGAGATATAACAGTGTAGTGGTAGAGAGATAACAGTGTAGTCCCTGGTAGAGAGATAACAGTGTGGTAGAGATATAACAGTGTAGTCCCTGGTAGAGATATAACAGTGTTGTAACAGGTAGAGATATAACAGTGTAGTGGTAGAGATATAACAGTGTAGTCCCTGGTAGAGATATAACAGTGTAGTGGTAGAGATATAACAGTTTGTCCCTGGTAGAGATATAACAGTGTAGTCCCTGGTAGAGATATAACAGTGTAGTCCCTGGTAGAGATATAACAGTGTAGTCCCTGGTAGAGATATAACAGTGTAGTCCCTGGTGTAGTCCCTGGTAGAGATGATAACAGTGTAGTCCCTGGTAGAGATATAACAGTGTAGTCCCTGGTAGAGATATAACAGTGTAGTCCCTGGTAGAGATATAACAGTGTAGTCCCTGGTAGAGATATAACAGTGTAGTCCCTGGTAGAGATATAACAGTGTAGTCCCTGGTAGAGATATAACAGTGTAGTCCTGGTAGAGAGATAACAGTGTAGTCCCTGGTAGAGAGATAACAGTGTAGTCCCTGGTAGAGCTATAACAGTGTAGTCCCTGGTAGAGCTATAACAGTGTAGTCCCTGGTAGAGAGATATAACAGTGTAGCCCCTGGTAGAGCTATAACAGTGTAGTCCCTGGTAGAGCTATAACAGTGTAGTCCCTGGTAGAGATATAACAGTGTAGTCCCTGTAGAGATATAACAGTGTAGTGGTAGAGAGATAACAGTGTAGTCCTGGTAGAGAGATAACAGTGTAGTCCTATAACAGTGTAGTGGTAGAGATATAACAGTGTAGTCCCTGGTAGAGATATAACAGTGTAGTGGTAGAGATATAACAGTGTAGTGGTAGAGATATAACAGTGTTGTGGTAGAGATATAACAGTGTAGTGGTAGAGATATAACAGTGTGTCCCTGGTAGAGATATAACAGTGTAGTCCCTGGTAGAGATATAACAGTTTGTCCCTGGTAGAGATATAACAGTGTAGTCCCTGGTAGAGATATAACAGTGTAGTCCCTGGTAGAGATATAACAGTGTAGTCCCTGGTAGAGATATAACAGTGTAGTCCCTGGTAGAGATATAACAGTGTAGTCCCTGGTAGAGATATAACAGTGTAGTCCCTGTAGAGATAACAGTGTAGTCCCTGGTAGAGAATATAACAGTGTAGTGGAGAGATAACAGTGTAGTCCCCTGAGATATAACAGTGTAGTCCCTGGTAGAGATATAACAGTGTAGTCCCTGGTAGAGATATAACAGTGTAGGTAGAGATATAACAGTGTAGTCCCTGGTAGAGATATAACAGTGTAGTCCCTGGTAGAGAGATAACAGTGTAGTCCCTGGTAGAGATATAACAGTGTTGTCCCTGGTAGAGATATAACAGTGTAGTCCCTAGAGATATAACAGTGTAGATATAACAGTGTAGTCCCTGGTAGAGATATAACAGTGTAGTCCCTGGTAGAGATATAACAGTGTAGTCCCTGGTAGAGATAACAGTGTAGTCCCTGGTAGAGATATAACAGTGTAGTGGTAGAGATATAACAGTGTAGTCCCTGGTAGAGATATAACAGTGTAGTGGTAGAGATATAACAGTGTTGTCCCTGGTAGAGATATAACAGTGTTGTCCCTGGTAGAGATATAACAGTGTAGTGGTAGATATATAACAGTGTAGTGGTAGAGATATAACAGTGTAGTCCCTGGTAGAGATATAACAGAGTCCCTGGTATAACAGTGTAGTCCCTGGTAGAGATATAACAGTGTAGTCCCTGGTAGAGATATAACAGTGTAGTCCCTGGTAGAGATATAACAGTGTAGTGGTAGAGAGATAACAGTGTAGTCCCTGGTAGAGAGATAACAGTGTAGTCCCTGGTAGAGATATAACAGTGTAGTGGTAGAGATATAACAGTGTTGTCCCTGGTAGAGATATAACAGTGTAGTGGTAGATATATATAACAGTGTAGTGGTAGAGATATAACAGTGTAGTGGTAGAGATATAACAGTGTAGTGGTAGAGATATAACAGTGTTGTCCCTGGTAGAGATATAACAGTAGTCCCTGGTAGAGATATAACAGTGTAGTCCCTGGTAGAGATATAACAGTGTAGTGGTAGAGATATAACAGTGTTGTCCCTGGTAGAGATATAACAGTGTAGTGGTAGAGATATAACAGTGTAGTTGTAGAGATATAACAGTGTAGTCCCTGGTAGAGATATAACAGTGTAGTCCCTGGTAGAGAGTCCTGGTAGAGATATAACAGTGTAGTCCCTGGTAGAGATATAACAGTGTAGTCCCTGGTAGAGATATAACAGTGTAGTCCCTGGTAGAGATATAACAGTGTAGTCCCTGGTAGAGATATAACAGTGTAGTCCCTGGTAGAGATATAACAGTGTAGTCCCTGGTAGAGATATAACAGTGTAGTCCCTGGTAGAGATATAACAGTGTAGTCCCTGGTAGAGAGATAACAGTGTAGTCCCTGGTAGAGAGATAACAGTGTAGTCCCTGGTAGAGATATAACAGTGTAGTCCCTGGTAGAGATATAACAGTGTAGTCCCTGGTAGAGAGATAACAGTGTTGTCCCTGTAGAGATATAACCCCTGGTAGAGAGATAACAGTGTAGTCCCTAACAGTGTAGTGGTAGAGATAACAGTGTAGTCCCTGGTAGAGATATAACAGTGTAGTCCCTGGTAGAGATATAACAGTGCAGTGGTAGAGAGATAACAGTGTAGTCCCTGGTAGAGAGATAACAGTGTAGTCCCTGGTAGAGATATAACAGTGTAGTGGTAGAGATATAACAGTGTTGTCCCTGGTAGAGATATAACAGTGTAGTGGTAGATATATAACAGTGTAGTGGTAGAGATATAACAGTGTAGTGGTAGAGATATAACAGTCCCTGGTAGTGGTAGAGATATAACAGTGTTGTCCCAGTGTAGTGGTAGAGATATAACAGTGTAGTCCCTGGTAGAGATATAACAGTGTAGTGTTGTCCCTGGTAGAGATATAACAGTGTAGTGGTAGAGATATAACAGTGTAGTCCCTGGTAGAGATATAGTCCCTGGTAGTGGAGATATAACAGTGTAGTCCCTGGTAGAGATATAACAGTGTAGTCCCTGGTAGAGATATAACAGTGTAGTCCCTGGTAGAGATATAACAGTGTAGTGGTAGAGATATAACAGTGTAGTCCCTGGTAGAGATATAACAGTCCCTGGTAGAGATATGTAGTCCCTGGTAACAGTGTAGTCCCTGGTAGAGATATAACAGTGTAGTCCCTGGTAGAGATATAACAGTGTAGTCCCTGGTAGAGATATAACAGTGTAGTCCTGGTAGAGATATAACAGTGTAGTCCCTGGTAGAGATATAACAGTGTAGTCCCTGGTAGAGATATAACAGTGTAGTGGTAGAGAATATAACAGTGTAGTCCCTGGTAGAGATATAACAGTGTAGTCCCTGGTAGAGATATAACAGTGTAGTCCCTGGTAGAGATATAACAGTGTAGTCCCTGGTAGAGATATGGTAGTCCCTGGTAGAGATATAACAGTGTAGTCCCTGGTAGAGATATAACAGTGTAGTCCCTGGTAGAGATATAACAGTGTAGTGGTAGAGATATAACAGTGTAGTCCCTGGTAGAGATATAACAGTGTAGTCCCTGGTAGAGATATAACAGTATATAACAGTGTAGTGGTAGAGATATAACAGTGTAGTCCCTGGTAGAGATATAACAGTGTAGTCCCTGGTAGAGATATAACAGTGTAGTCCCTGGTAGAGATATAACAGTGTAGTCCCTGGTAGAGATATAACAGTGTAGTCCCTGGTAGAGATATAACAGTGTAGTGGTATATAACAGTGTAGTCCCTGGTGTAGTCCCTGGTAGAGATGTAACAGTGTAGTGGTAGATATAAGTGGTAGAGATATAACAGTGTAGTCCCTGGTAGAGATATAACAGTGTAGTGGTAGAGATATGTGTAGTCCCTGTAGTCCCTGGTAGAGATATAACAGTGTAGTCCCTGGTAGAGCTATAACAGTGTAGTCCCTGGTAGAGCTATAACAGTGTAGTCCCTGGTAGAGATATAACAGTGTAGTCCCTGGTAGAGATATAACAGTGTAGTCCCTGGTAGAGATATAACAGTGTAGTCCCTGGTAGAGATATAACAGTGTAGTCCCTGGTAGAGATATAACAGTGCAGTGGTAGAGAGATAACAGTGTAGTCCCTGGTAGAGAGATAACAGTGTAGTCCCTGGTAGAGATATAACAGTGTAGTGGTAGAGATATAACAGTGTTGTCCCTGGTAGAGATATAACAGTGTAGTGGTAGATATATAACAGTGTAGTGGTAGAGATATAACAGTGTAGTGGTAGAGATATAACAGTTTGTCCCTGGTAGAGATATAACAGTGTAGTCCCTGGTAGAGATATAACAGTGTAGTCCCTGGTAGAGATATAACAGTGTAGTTGAGTAGAGATATAACAGTGTAGTGTAGTGGTAGAGATATAACAGTGTAGTCCCTGGTAGAGATATAACAGTGTAGTGGTAGAGATATAACAGTGTAGTCCCTGGTAGAGATATAACAGTGTAGTCCCTGGTAGAGATATAACAGTGTAGTCCCTGGTAGAGATATAACAGTGTAGTCCCTAGAGATATAACAGTGTAGTCCCTGGTAGATATAACAGTGTTGTCCCTGGTAGACATAACAGACAGAAGATATAACAGTGTAGTTGTAGAGATATAACAGTGTAGTCCCTGGTAGAGATATAACAGTGTAGTGGTAGAGATATAACAGTGTAGTGGTAGAGATATAACAGTGTAGTCCCTGGTAGAGATATAACAGTGTAGTGGTAGAGATATAACAGTGTAGTCCCTGGTAGAGATATAACAGTGTTGTCCCTGGTAGAGATATAACAGTGTTGGTAGAGATATAACAGTGTAGTCCCTGGTAGAGATATAACAGTGTAGTCCCTGGTAGAGATATAACAGTGTAGTCCCTGGTAGAGATATAACAGTGTAGTGGTAGATATAACAGTGAGATATAACAGTGTAGAGTGGTAGAGATATAACAGTGTAGTGGTAGAGATATAACAGTGTAGTGGTAGAGATATAACAGTGTAGTCCCTGGTAGAGATATAACAGTGTAGTCCCTGGTAGAGATATAACAGTGTAGTCCCTGGTAGAGATATAACAGTGTAGTCCCTGGTAGAGATATAACAGTGTAGTGGTAGAGATATAACAGTGTAGTCCCTGGTAGAGATATAACAGTGTAGTCCCTGGTAGAGATATAACAGTGTAGATATAACCCTGGTAGAGATATAACAGTGTAGTCCCTGGTAGAGATATAACAGTGTAGTCCCTGGTAGAGATATAACAGTGTAGTGGTAGAGATATAACAGTGTAGTGGTAGAGATATAACAGTGTAGTCCCTGGTAGAGATATAACAGTGTAGTCCCTGGTAGAGATATAACAGTGTAGTCCCTGGTAGAGACAGTGTAGTGGTAGATATAACAGAGATATAACAGTGTGTCCCTGGTAGAGATATAACAGTGTAGTGGTAGAGATATAACAGTGTAGTCCCTGGTAGAGATATAACAGTGTAGTGGTAGAGATATAACAGTGTAGTGGTAGAGATATAACAGTGTAGTGGTAGAGATATAACAGTGTAGTCCCTGGTAGAGATATAACAGTGTTGTCCCTGGTAGAGATATAACAGTGTAGTGGTAGAGATATAACAGTGTAGTGGTAGAGATATAACAGTGTAGTCCCTGGTAGAGATATAACAGTGTAGTCCCTGGTAGAGATATAACAGTGTAGTCCCTGGTAGAGATATAACAGTGTAGATATAACAGTGTAGTCCCTGGTAGAGATATAACAGTGTAGTCCCTGGTAGAGATATAACAGTGTAGTCCCTGTAGTTGTAGAGATATAACAGTGTAGTCCCTGGTAGAGATATAACAGTGTAGTCCCTGGTAGAGATATAACAGTGTAGTCCCTGGTAGAGATATAACAGTGTGGTAGAGATATAACAGTGTAGTCCCTGGTAGAGATATAACAGTGTAGTCCCTGGTAGAGATATAACAGTGTAGTGGTAGAGATATAACAGTGTAGTCCCTGGTAGAGATATAACAGTGTAGTCCCTGGTAGAGATATAACAGTGTAGTCCCTGTAGAGATATAACAGTGTAGTCCCTGGTAGAGATATAACAGTGTTGTCCCTGGTAGAGATATAACAGTGTAGTCCCTGGTAGAGATAACAGTAGTCCCTGGTAGAGATATAACAGTGTAGTGGAGAGATATAACAGTGTAGTCCCTGGTAGAGATATAACAGTGTAGTGGTAGAGATATAACAGTGTAGTGGTAGAGATATAACAGTGTAGTGGTAGAGTATAACAGTGTAGTCCCTGGTAGAGTATAACAGTGTAGTGGTAGAGATATAACAGTGTAGTGGTAGAGATATAACCGTGTAGTGGTAGAGATATAACAGTGTAGTGGTAGAGTATAACAGTGTAGTGGTAGAGTATAACCGTGTAGTGGTAGAGATATAACAGTGTAGTCCCTGGTGTAGTCCCTGGTAGAGATGTAACAGTGTAGTGGTAGATATAACAGTGTAGTGGTAGATATAACAGTGTAGTCCCTGGTAGAGATATAACAGTGTAGTGGTAGAGAGTAGAGATATAACAGTGTAGTCCCTAACAGTGTAGTCCCTGGTATATAACAGTATATAACAGTGTAGTCCCTGGTAGAGATATAACAGTGTAGTCCCTGTAGTAGATATAACAGTGTATAGAGAGATAACAGTGTAGTCCCTGGATATAACAGTAGAGATATAACAGTGTAGTCCCTGGTAGAGATATAACAGTGTAGTGGTAGAGATATAACAGTGTTGTCCCTGGTAGAGATATAACTGGTAGAGATATAACAGTGTAGTGGTAGAGATATAACAGTGTAGTGTAGTGGTAGAGATATAACAGTGTTGTCCCTGGTAGAGATATAACAGTGTAGTCCCTGGTAGAGATATGTGTAGTGGAGAGATATAACAGTGTAGTCCCTGTAGTAGAGATATAACAGTGTAGTGGTAGAGATATAGATATAACAGTGTAGTCCCTGGTAGAGAGATAACAGTGTAGTCCCTGGTAGAGAGATAACAGTGTAGTCCTGTAGAGATATAACAGTGTAGTCCCTGGTAGAGAGATAACAGTGTAGTCCCTGGTAGAGAGATAACAGTGTAGTCCCTGGTAGAGATATAACAGTGTAGTGGTAGAGATATAACAGTGTAGTCCCTGGTAGAGATATAACAGTGTAGTCCCTGGTAGAGATATAACAGTGTAGAGATATAACAGTGTAGTCCCTGGTAGAGATATAACAGTCCCTGGTGTAGTAACCCTGGTAGAGATATAACAGTGTAGTCCCTGGTAGAGATATAACAGTGTAGTCCGTGGTAGAGATATAACAGTGTAGTCCCTGGTAGAGATATAACAGTGTAGTCCCTGGTAGAGATATAACAGTGTAGTCCCTGGTAGAGATATAACAGTGTAGTGGTAGAGATATAACAGTGTAGTCCCTGGTAGAAGAGATAACAGTGTAGTCCCTGGTAGAGATATAACAGTGTAGTGGTAGATATAACAGTGTCCCTGGTGTAACAGTCCCTGGTAGAGATATAACAGTCCCTGGTAGAGATGTAACAGTGTAGTGGTAGATATATAACAGTGTAGTGGTAGAGATATAACAGTGTAGTCCCTGGTAGAGATATAACAGTGTAGTCCCTGGTAGAGATATAACAGTGTAGTAGAGATATAACAGTGTAGTCCCTGGTAGAGATATAACAGTGTAGTGGTAGAGATATAACAGTGTGTAGTCCCTGGTAGAGATATAACAGTGTAGTGGTAGAGATATAACAGTGTAGTGGTAGAGATATAACAGTGTAGTCCCTGGTAGAGATATAACAGTGTAGTGGTAGAGATATAACAGTGTTGTCCCTGGTAGAGATATAACAGTGTAGTGGTAGAGATATAACAGTGATATAACAGTGTAGTCCCTGGTAGAGATATAACAGTGTAGTCCCTGGTAGAGATATAACAGTGTAGTAGAGATATAACAGTGTAGTGGTAGAGATATAACAGTGTAGTCCCTGGTAGAGATATAACAGTGTAGTCCCTGGTAGAGATATAACAGTGTAGTCCCTGGTAGAGATATAACAGTGTAGTCCCTGGTAGAGATATAACAGTGTGTAGTAGACCTAGAGACAGTGAGATATAACAGTGTAGTGGTAGAGTATAACAGTGTAGTAGAGATATAACAGTGTAGTGGTAGATATAACAGTAGTGGTAGTGTAGTGGTAGAGTATAACAGTGTAGTGGTAGAGTATAACAGTGTAGTGGTAGAGATATAAGTGGTAGATATATAACAGTGTAGTGGTAGTGATAGATATAACAGTGTAGTGTAGTCCCTGGTAGAGATATGTGTAGAGTAGAGATATAACAGTGAGATATAGTGTAGTCCTGGTAGAGATGTAACAGTGTAGTGGTAGAGATATAACAGTGTAGTCCCTGGTAGAGATATAACAGTGTAGTAGAGATATAACAGAGTCCCTGGTAGAGAGATAACAGTGTAGTCCCTGGTAGATATAACAGTGTAGTCCCTGGTAGAGATATAACAGTGACAGAGAACAGTGTAGTGGTCCCTGGTAGAGATATAACAGTGTAGTGGTAGTAGTCCCTGGTAGAGATATAACAGTGACAGACGGGGGGAGGGAACAGTGTAGTGGTAGAGATATAACAGTGTAGTCCCTGTAGTATAACAGTGTAGTGGTAGAGATATAACAGTGTAGTCCGTGTAGAGATATAACAGTGTAGTGGTAGAGATATAACAGTAGTAGAGATATAACAGTGTAGTCCCTGGGAGATATAACAGTGTAGTGGTAGAGATATAACAGTAGAGAGACATAGGGATATAACAGTGTAGTCCCTGGTAGAGATATAACAGTGTAGTAGACAGTGTAGTCCCTGGTAGAGATATAACAGTGTAGTCCCTGGTAGAGATATAACAGTGTAGTCCCTGGTAGAGATATAACAGTGTAGTGGTAGAGAGTATAACAGTGTTGTGGTAGTAACAGGCAGAGATATAACAGTGTAGTAGAGATATAACACAGACAGAGTCCCTGGTAGAGATATAACAAGTCCCTGGTAGAGATATAACAGTGTAGTGGTAGAGATATAACAGTAGTGTAGTGGTAGAGTTACCGTGTAGTGGTAGATAACAGTGTAGTGGTAGAGTATAAGTGTAGTGGTAGAGATATAACAGTGGTAGATATATAACAGTACCCAGTGTAGTGGTGTAGTGTGGTAGAGATATAACAGTGTAGTAGACAGACAGATAACAGTGTAGTGGTGATATAACAGTGTAGTACAGACCAGTGTAGTGGTAGAGATATAACAGTGTATAACAGTGTAGTGGTAGAGATATAACAGTAGAGAGATAACAGTGTAGTCCCTGGTAGAGTATAACAGTAGACAGACATAGAGTATATAACAGTGTAGTGGTGATATAAGTGTAGTAGATATAACAGTGTAGTGGTAGAGATATAACAGTGTAGTGGTAGAGATATAACTGGAGATAACAGTAGATATAACAGTGTAGTGGTAGAGTATAGAAGTCCCTGGTAGAGATATAACAGTGTAGGTAACAGAGTCCCTGGTAGAGTGTAGTGGTAGAGATATAACAGTAGTGGACAGTATAACAGTAGAGTATAACAGATATATAACAGTGTAGTCCCTGGTAGAGATATAACAGTGTAGTGGTAGACAGACTGGTAGAGATATAACAGTGTAGTGGTAGAGATATAACAGTGTAGAGAGATATAACAGTAGTCCCTGGTAGAGATATAACAGTCCCTGGTAGAGTGGTAGATATAACAGTGTAGTAGACAGATAACAGTGTAGTGGTAGAGTATAACAGTAGACAGACAGTAGAGATATAACAGTGTAGTGGTAGAGATATAACAGTGTAGTAGAGATATAACAGTGTAGTCCCTGGTAGAGTGTAGTCCCTGGTGTAGTGGTAGAGATATAACAGTGTAGTCCTGGTAGAGATATAACAGTGTAGTGGTAGAGATATAACAGTGTAACAGTAGAGATATAACAGTGTAGTGGTAGAGATATAACAGTAGAGATATAACAGTGTAGTCCCTGGTAGAGATATAACAGTGTAGTCCCTGGGTATAGTGTAGTCCCTGGTAGAGTAGTATAACAGTGTAGTCCCTGGTAGAGATATAACAGTAGTCCCTGGTAGAGATATAACAGTGTAGTCCCTGGTAGAGATATAACAGTGTAGTGGTAGAGATATCAGACCCTGGGACGGGGGGGACGATGTAACAGTGTAGTGGTAGAGTATAACATAGTAGTAAGATATAACAGTGTAGTCCCTGGTAGAGATATAACAGTGTAGTGGTAGAGTATAACAGTAGACAGAGAGATATCCCTGGTAGAGATATAACAGTGTAGTGGTAGAGTATAACAGTGTAGACAGTAGAGATATAACAGTGTAGTGGTAGAGTATAACAGTAGACAATATAACAGTGTAGTGGTAGAGTATAACAGTAGACAGACATAAGTAGTGGTAGAGATATGTAGTGGTAGATATAACAGTGTAGTGGTAGAGATATAACAGTAGACAGACAGATATAACAGTGTAGTGGTAGAGTATAACAGTAGACAGAGGAGAAGTGTAGTGGTAGATATATAACAGTAGACAGACAGAGGATATAACAGTGTAGTGGTAGAGGTGTAGTAGACATATAAGAGTAGAGATATAACATAGACAGACAGAGGGAACAGTGTAGTGGTAGAGATATAACAGTAGTAGTCCCTAGTAGAGATATAACAGTGTAGAGAGTATAACAGAACAGAGTATAAAGTGTAGTGGTAGATATAACAGTGTACAGACAGAGGATAACAGTGTAGTGGTAGAGTATAACAGTAGACAGACACGGTGTAGTGGTAGAGATATAACAGTAGACAGACAGATAACAGAGATAGACACGGTGTAGTGGTAGAGTATAACAGTAGACAGACAGAGGGAACAGTGTAGTGGTAGAGATATAACAGTAGTAGACAGGGAACGGTGTAGTGGTAGAGATAACAGTAGACAGACAGAGGGAAGTGTAGATATAACAGTAGACAGACAGAGGGAACGGTGTAGTGGTAGAGCATAACATAGACAGGACAGAGGGAACAGTAGACAGACAGACAGGAAGTGTAGTGGTAGAGATATAACAGTAGACAGACAGAGGAACGGTGTAGTGGTAGAGATATAACAGTAGACAGACAGGAACAGTGTAGTCCCTGGTAGAGATATAACAGTGTAGTGGTAGAGTATAACAGTAGACAGACAGAGGGAACGGTGTAGTGGTAGAGTATAACAGTAGACAGACAGAGGGAACGGTGTAGTGGTAGAGTATAACAGTAGACAGACAGAGGGAACGGTGTAGTGGTAGAGTATAACAGTAGACAGACAGAGGGAACGGTGTAGTGGTAGAGTATAACAGTAGACAGACAGGGAACGGTGTAGTGGTAGAGATATAACAGTAGACAGACAGGGAACGGTGTAGTGGTAGAGTATAACAGTAGACAGACAGAGGGAACGGTGTAGTGGTAGAGTATAACAGTAGACAGGAACAGAGTAGACAGACATAGTAGACAGTGGAGTATAACAGTAGACAGAGGAACGGTGTAGTGGTAGAGTATAACAGTAGACAGACAGAGGGAACGGTGTAGTGGTAGAGTATAACAGTAGACAGACAGAGGGAACGGTGTAGTGGTAGAGTATAACAGTAGACAGACAGAGGAACGGTGTAGTGGTGTAGAGTATAACAGTAGACAGACAGAACGGTGTAGTGGTAGAGTATAACAGTAGACAGACAGGAACGGTGTAGTGGTAGAGTATAACAGTAGACAGACAGAGGGAACGGTGTAGTGGTAGAGTATAACAGTAGACAGACAGAGGGAACGGTGTAGTGGTAGAGTATAACAGTAGACAGACAGAGGAACAGTGTAGTGGTGTAGTGGTAGAGAGTATAACAGTAGACAGATATAACGGTGTAGTGGTAGAGATATAACAGTAGACAGACAGAGGAACGTGTAGTGGTGTATAGTGTAGTAAGTATAACAGTAGACAGACAGAGGGAACAGTGTAGTGGTAGAGTATAACAGTAGACAGACAGGGAACGGTGTAGTGGTAGAGTATAACAGTAGACAGACAGAGGGAACGGTGTAGTGGTAGAGTATAACAGTAGACAGACAGGGAACGGTGTAGTGGTGATATAACAGTAGTATAACAGTAGACAGACAGAGGAACGGTGTAGTGGTAGAGTATAACAGTAGACAGACAGAGGAACGGTGTAGTGGTAGAGTATAACAGTAGACAGAGGAACGGTGTAGTGGTAGAGTATAACAGTAGACAGACAGTGGTAGTGGTAGAGTATAACAGTAGACAGACAGAGGGAACGGTGTAGTGGTAGAGTATAACAGTGTAGTGGTAGAGTATAACAGTAGACAGACAGAGGGAACGGTGTAGTGGTAGAGTATAACAGTAGACAGACAGAGGGAACGGTGTAGTGGTAGAGTATAACAGTAGACAGACAGACAGGGAACGGTGTAGTGGTAGAGTATAACAGTAGACAGACAGAGGAACAGTGTAGTGGTAGAGATATAACAGTAGTGTGTAGTGGTAGAGTATAACAGTAGACAGACAGATATAACAGTAGACAGACAGGGTGTAGTGGTAGAGATATAACAGTAGACAGACAGAGGGAACGGTGTAGTGGTAGAGTATAACAGTAGACAGACAGGGACAGTATAACAGTGTAGTGGTAGAGTATAACAGACAGACAGGAACGGTGTAGTGGTAGAGTATAACAGTAGACAGACAGAGAGAACGGTGTAGTGGTAGAGTATAACAGTAGACAGACAGAGGACGGTGTAGTGGTAGAGTATAACAGAGACAGACAGGGAACGGTGTAGTGGTAGAGTATAACAGTAGACAGACAGAGGGAACGGTGTAGTGGTAGAGTATATAACAGTAGACAGACAGAGGAAGGTAGGTGTAGTGGTAGTGGTAGTATAACAGTAGACAGACGGTGTAGTGGTAGAGTATAACAGTAGACAGACAGAGGGAACGGTGTAGTGGTAGAGTATAACAGTAGACAGACAGAGTGGGGAACGGTGTAGTGGTAGAGTATAACAGTAGACAGACAGAGGGAACGGTGTAACAGTGGTAGTGGTAGAGTATAACAGTAGACAGACAGGGAACGGGGTGATATAACAGTGGTAGAGTATAACAGTAGACAGAGGGAACGGTGTAGTGGTAGAGTATAACAGTAGACAGACAGAGGGGCGGTGTAGTGGTAGAGTATAACAGTAGTGGTAGAGCGGTGTAGTGGTAGAGATATAACAGTATAGAGACAGTAGACAGACAGGAACGGTGTAGTGGTAGTATAACAGTAGACAGACAGAGGGAACAGTGTAGTGGTAGAGATATAACAGTAGACAGACAGGGAACGGTGTAGTGGTGATATAACAGTAGACAGACAGAGGAACGGTGTAGTGGTAGAGTATAACAGTAGACAGACAGAGGGAACGGTGTAGTGGTAAGTATAACAGTAGACAGACAGAGGGAACGGTGTAGTGGTAGAGTACAGACAGTAGACAGACAGAGGGAACGGTGTAGTGGTAGAGTATAACAGTGGTAGTATAACAGACAGAGGGAACGGTGTAGTGGTAGAGTATAACAGTAGACAGAGGGAACGGTGTAGTGGTAGAGTATAACAGTAGACAGACAGAGGGAACAGGTGTAGTGGTAGAGTATAACGGTGTAGTGGTAGAGTATAACAGTAGACAGGGAACGGTGTAGTGGTAGAGTATAACAGTAGACAGACAGAGGAACGGTGTAGTGGTAGAGTATAACAGTAGACAGACAGGGAACGGTGTAGTGGTAGAGTATAACAGTAGACAGACAGGGAACGGTGTAGTGGTAGAGTATAACAGTAGACAGACAGAGGGAACGGTGTATAACAGTAGACAGACAGAGGAACGGTGTAGTGGTAGAGTATAACAGTAGACAGACAGAGGGAACGGTGTAGTGGTAGAGTATAACAGTAGACAGACAGAGGAACGGTGTAGTGGTAGAGTATAACAGTGTAGTGGTAGACAGACAGAGGGAACGGTGTAGTGGTAGAGTATAACAGTAGACAGACAGGGAACGGTGTAGTGGTAGAGTATAACAGTAGACAGACAGAGGGAACGGTGTAGTGGTAGAGTATAACAGTAGACAGACAGAGGAACGGTGTAGTGGTAGAGTATAACAGTAGACAGACAGAGGGTGTAGTGGTAGAGTATAACAGTAGACAGAGGGAACGGTGTAGTGGTAGAGTATAACAGTAGACAGACAGAGGGAACGGTGTAGTGGTAGAGTATAACAGTAGACAGACAGGGAGCGGTGTAGTGGTAGAGTATAACAGTAGACAGAGGGAACAGTGGTAGAGTATAACAGTAGACAGACAGAGGGAACGGTGTAGTGGTAGAGTATAACAGTAGACAGACAGACAGGGAACGGTGTAGTGGTAGAGATATAACAGTAGACAGACAGAGGAACAGTGTAGTGGTAGAGATATAACAGTAGACAGACAGAGGGAACGGTGTAGTGGTAGAGTATAACAGTAGACAGACAGAGGGAACGGTGTAGTGGTAGAGTATAACAGTAGACAGACAGAGGGAACGGTGTAGTGGTAGAGTATAACAGTAGACAGACAGGGACGGTGTAGTGGCAGAGTATAACAGTAGACAGACAGAGGAACGGTGTAGTGGTGTATAACAGTAGACAGACAGAGGGAAGTGGTGGTATAACAGTAGACAGACGGTGTAGTGGTAGGTATAACAGTAGACAGAGGGAACGGTGTAGTGTAGTATAACAGTAGACAGAGGGAACGTGTAGTGGTAGAGATATAACAGTAGACAGACAGGGAACGGTGTAGTGGTAGAGTATAACAGTAGACAGGGAACGGTAGTGGTAAAGTATAACAGTAGACAGACAGAGGAACGGTGTAGTGGTAGAGATATAACAGTAGACAGACAGAGACGGTGTAGTGGTAGAGTATAACAGTAGACAGACAGACGGTGTAGTGGTAGAGTATAACAGTAGACAGACAGAGGAAGGCGGTGTAGTGGTAAGAGTATAACAGTAGACAGAGGGAACGGTGTAGTGGTAGAGCATATAACAGTGGTAGAGTATAACAGTAGACAGACAGAGGGAACGGTGTAGTGGTAGAGTATAACAGTAGACAGACAGGGAACAGTGTAGTGGTAGAGATATAACAGTAGACAGAGGGAGCGGTGTAGTGGTAGAGTATAACAGTAGACAGACAGAGGGAACGGTGTAGTGGTAGAGAGTATAACAGTAGACAGACAGGAAGAGTGGTAGAGTATAACAGTAGACAGACAGACAGGGAACGGTGTAGTGGTAGAGTATAACAGTAGACAGACAGAGGGAACGGTGTAGTGGTAGAGTATAACAGTAGACAGACAGGAACGGTGTAGTGGTAGAGTATAACAGTAGACAGACAGAGGGAACGTAGTGTAGTGGTAAGTATAACAGTAGACAGACAGAGGGAACGGTGTAGTGGTAGAGTATATAGACAGTAGACAGACAGACAGGAACGGTGTAGTGGTGTAGTAGACAGAGGGAGCGGGTAGAGATATAACAGTAGACAGACAGGGACGGTGTAGTGGTAGAGTATAACAGTAGACAGACAGGAACGGTGTAGTGGTAGAGTATAACAGTAGACAGACAGAGGGAACGGTGTAGTGGTAGAGATATAACAGTAGACAGACGGTGTAGTGGTAGAGTATAACAGTAGACAGACAGAGGGAACGGTGTAGTGGTAGAGATATATAGAACAGAGGAACGGTGTAGTGGTAGAGTATAACAGTAGACAGAGGGAACGGTGTAGTGGTAGAGTATAACAGTAGACAGACAGAGGGAACGGTGTAGTGGTAGCGTATAACAGTAGACAGACAGAGGAACAGTGTAGTGGTAGAGTATAACAGTAGACAGACAGAGGGAACGGTGTAGTGGTAGAGTATAACAGTAGGAACGTGTAGTGGTAGAGTATAACATAGACAGAGGGGAACGGTGTAGTGGTAGAGTATAACAGTAGACAGAGGGAACGGTGTAGTGGTAGAGTATAACAGTAGACAGACAGGACGGGAACAGTGGTAGTGGTAGAGTATAACAGTAGACAGACAGGGACGGTGTAGTGGTAGACGTATAACAGTGTAGTGGTAGAGTAGTATAACAGGAACGGTGTAGTAGATATAACAGTAGACAGACAGGGAACGTAGTGTAGTGGATATAACAGTATAACGGTGTAGTGGTAGAGTATAACAGTAGACAGACAGAGGGAACAGTGTAGTGGTAGAGTATAACAGTAGACAGACAGAGGGAACGGTGTAGTGGTAGAGTATAACAGTAGACAGACAGACAGAGGAACGGTGTAGTGGTAGAGTATAACAGTAGACAGACAGAGGAACGGTGTAGTGGTAGCGACCAACAGTGTAGTGGTAGAGTATAACAGTAGACAGACAGAGGGAACGGTGTAGTGGTAGCGTATAACAGTAGACAGACAGAGGGCGGTGTAGTGGTAGAGTATAACAGTAGACAGACAGAGGAACGTGTAGTGTGGTGTAGTGGTAGAGTATAACAGTAGACAAGTATAACAGTAGACAGACAGGGTGTAGAGTATAACAGTAGACAGAGGGTATAACAGGTGTAGTGGTGTATAACAGTAGACAGAGGGAACGGTGTAGTGGTAGAGTATAACAGTAGACAGGGACAGATATAACAGTAGACAGAGGGAGCGGTGTAGTGGTAGAGTATAACAGTAGACAGACAGAGGGAGCGGTGTAGTGGTAGAGTATAACAGTAGACAGACAGAGGGACGGTGTAGTGGTAGAGTATAACAGTAGACAGACAGGGAACGGTGTAGTGGTAGAGTATAACAGTAGACAGACAGGGAACGGTGTAGTGGTAGAGTATAACAGTAGACAGACAGAGGGAGCGGTGTAGTGGTAGAGTATAACAGTAGACAGACAGAGGAACGGTGTAGTGGTAGCGTATAACAGTAGACAGACAGAGGGAGCGGTGTAGTGGTAGAGTATAACAGTAGACAGACAGAGGGAACGGGTAGTGGCGAGTAACAGTAGTGGTAGTGGTAGAGTATAACAGTAGACAGAGACGTGTAGTGGTAGAGTATAACAGTAGACAGAGGGAAGCGGTGTAGTGGTAGAGTATAACAGTAGACAGACAGAGGGAACAGTGTAGTGGTGTAGTAGACAGACAGGGTAGTAGAGTATAACAGTAGACAGAGACAGTGTAGTGGTAGAGACAGTGGTAGAGGCAACAGCAGACAGACAGAGGCGGTGTAGTGGTAGAGTATAACAGTAGACAGACAGAGGGAACGGTGTAGTGGTAGAGATATAACAGTAGACAGACAGGACAGAGGGTGTAGTGGTAGAGTATAACAGTAGTGTGTAGTGGTAGAGTATAACAGTAGACAGACAGACGGTGTAGAGTGGTAGACAGGGAGTATAAATTATAACAGTAGACAGAGGGAACAGTGTAGTGGTAGAGATATAACAGTAGACAGAGGAAGTGTAGTGGTAGAGTATAACAGTAGACAGACAGAGGGAAGTAGTGGAGAGATATAACAGTACGGTAGTGGTAGAGATATAACAGTGTGTAGAGAGTATAACAGTAGACAGACAGAGGAACGGTGTAGTGGTAGAGTATAACAGTAGACAGACAGAGTATAACAGGAGACGGTGTAGTGGTAGAGTATAACAGTAGACAGACAGGAACAGTATAACAGTAGACAGACAGGGGAACGGTGTAGTGGTAGAGTATAACAGTAGACAGACAGAGGGAACGGTGTAGTGGTAGAGTATAACAGTAGACAGACAGAGGGAACGGTGTAGTGGTAGAGATATAACAGTGTAGTGGTAGAGTATAACAGTAGACAGACAGGGAACGGTGTAGTGGTAGAGTATAACAGTAGACAGACAGGAACGGTGTAGTGGTAGAGTATAACAGTAGACAGACAGAGGGAGCGTGTAGTGGTAGAGTATAACAGTAGACAGACAGAGGAACGTGTAGTGGTAGAGTATAACAGTAGACAGACAGAGGGGAGTGGTAGAGTATAACAGTAGACAGACAGAGGGAACTGTGTAGTGGTAGAGTATAACAGTGTAGTGGTAGAGTATAACATAGACAGAGGAACGGTGTAGTGGTAGAGTATAACAGTAGACAGACAGGGAACGGTGTAGTGGTAGAGTATAACAGTAGACAGACAGAGGGAACAGGTGGTGTAGTGGAGAGTATAACAGTAGACAGACAGAGGGAACGGTGTAGTGGTAGAGTATAACAGTAGACAGGGACGGTGTAGTGGTAGAGTATAACAGTAGACAGAGAGGAACGGTGTAGTGGTAGAGTATAACAGTAGATAACAGTGGTAGAGTATAACAGTAGACAGAGGGAACGGTGTAGTGGTAGAGTATAACAGTAGACAGAGGGAACGGTGTAGTGGTAGAGTATAACAGTAGACAGAGGGAACGGTGTAGTGGTAGAGTATAACAGTAGACAGACAGGGAACGGTGTAGTGGTAGAGTATAACAGTAGACAGACAGAGGGAACGGTGTAGTGGTAGAGATATAACAGTAGACAGACAGGGAACGGTGTAGTGGTAGAGATATAACAGTAGACAGACAGGGACGTGTAGTGGTAGAGTATAACAGTAGACAGACAGAGGGAACAGTGTAGTGGTAGAGATATAACAGTAGACAGACAGGGAACGGTGTAGTGGTAGAGTATAACAGTAGACAGACAGAGGGAACGGTGTAGTGGTAGAGTATAACAGTAGACAGACAGAGGGAACGGTGTAGTGGTAGCGTATAACAGTAGACAGACAGAGGGAACGGTGTAGTGGTAGAGTATAACAGTAGACAGACAGAGGGAACGGTGTAGTGGTAGAGTATAACAGTAGACAGAGGGAACGGTGTAGTGGTAGAGTATAACAGTAGACAGAGGGAACGGTGTAGTGGTAGAGTATAACAGTAGACAGAGGGAACGGTGTAGTGGTAGAGTATAACAGTAGACAGAGGGAACGGTGTAGTGGTAGAGTATAACAGTAGACAGAGGAACGTGTAGTGGTAGAGTATAACAGTAGACAGACAGACGTGTAGTGGTAGAGATATAACAGTAGACAGAGGAACTAGTGGTAGAGTATAACAGTAGACAGAGGGAACGGTGTAGTGGTAGAGTATAACAGTAGACAGACAGAGGGAACGGTGTAGTGGTAGAGTATAACAGTAGACAGACAGAGGGAACGGTGTAGTGGTAGAGTATAACAGTAGACAGACAGGGAACGGTGTAGTGGTAGAGTATAACAGTAGACAGACAGAGGGAACGGTGTAGTGGTAGAGTATAACAGTAGACAGACAGGGAACGGTGTAGTGGTAGAGTATAACAGTAGACAGACAGAGGGAACAGTGTAGTGGTAGAGATATAACAGTAGACAGACAGGGAACGGTGTAGTGGTAGAGATATAACAGTAGACAGACAGGGAACGGTGTAGTGGTAGAGTATAACAGTAGACAGACAGAGGGAACAGTGTAGTGGTCTATAACAGTCGGTGTAGTGGTAGAGTATAACAGTAGACAGACAGAGGGAACGGTGTAGTGGTAGAGTATAACAGTAGACAGACAGAGGGAACGGTGTAGTGGTAGAGTATAACAGTAGACAGACCGGTGTAGTGGTAGAGTATAACAGTAGACAGACAGGGAACGGTGTAGTGGTAGAGTATAACAGTAGACAGACAGGGAACCAGACAGACAGGGACGGTGTAGTGGTAGAGTATAACAGTAGACAGACAGAGGGAACGGTGTAGTGGTAGAGTATAACAGTAGACAGACAGGGAACGGTGTAGTGGTAGAGTATAACAGTAGACAGACAGGGAACAGTGTAGTGGTAGAGTATAACAGTAGACAGACAGAGGGAACGGTGTAGTGGTAGAGTATAACAGTAGACAGACTAGTGGTAGAGTATAACAGTAGACAGACAGGGAACGGTGTAGTGGTAGAGTATAACAGTAGACAGAGGGAACAGTGGTAGAGTATAACAGTAGACCCGGTGTAGTGGTAGAGTATAACAGTAGACAGACAGGGAACGGTGTAGTGGTAGAGTATAACAGTAGACAGACAGGGAATGGTGTAGTGGTAGAGTATAACAGTAGACAGACAGGGAACGGTGTATTCTCTGAGTACCGGAGCTGATTGACTTGTGACACGTGTCTCTAATTAAAGAACTAGAAGAGGAGCTCTGTGACATCACAGTAATTATATTATCCTTTCCTTTAATGGAGACGCTGTTCCCCGGGGGGGTTCCTGCTCTCTCTCTCCTTCTCTTCCCTCCCTTTACACCCTCACTCTACCATGATACCTCCCTTCCTTCTCCCCTCTCTTCCTCTGTCGCTCTCTACCGTCTCTCTCCTTCTCTTCCCTCCCTTTACTCCCTCACTCTACCATGATACCTCCCTTCCTTCTCCCCTCTCTTCCTCTGTCGCTCTCTACCGTCTCTCTCCTTCTCTTCCCTCCCTTTACACCCCTCACTCTACCATGATACCTCCCTTCCTTCTCCCCTCTACCGTCTCTCTATCTCCTTCTCTTCCCTCCCTTTACACCCTCACTCTACCATGATACCTCCCTTCCTTCTCCCCTCTCTACCGTCTCTCTCTCTCCTCTCTTCCCTCCCTTTACCCCTCACTCTACCATGATACCTCCCTTCCTTCTCCCCTTCTACCGTCTCTCTCTCCTTCTCTTCCCTCCCTTTACCCTCACTCTACCATGATACCTCCCTTCCTTCTCCCCTCTCTTCCTCTGTCGCTCTCTACCCTCTCTCTCCTTCTCTTCCCTCCCTTTACACCCTCACTCTACCATGATACCTCCTTCCTTCTCCCCTCTCTACCTCTCTCTCTCTCCTTCTCTTCCCTCCCTTTCTCCTCACTCTACCATGATACCTCCCTTCCCTCCCCCTCTCTTCCTCCTCTACCGTCTCTCTATCTCCTTCTCTTCCCTCCCTTTACACCCTCACTCTACCATGATACCTCCCTTCCTTCTCCCCTCTCTACCGTCTCTCTCTCTCCTTCTCTTCCCTCCCTTTACACCCTCACTCTACCATGATACCTCCCTCCCTTCTCCCCTCTCTACCGTCTCTCTCTCTCCTTCTCTTCCCTCCCTTTACACCCTCACTCTACCATGATACCTCCCTTCCTTCTCCCTCTCTACCGTCTCTCTATCTCCTTCTCTTCCCTCCCTTTACACCCTCACTCTACCATGATACCTCCCTTCCTTCTCCCCTCTCTACCGTCTCTCTATCTCCTTCTCTTCCCTCCCTTACTCCCTCACTCTACCATGATACCTCCCTTCCTTCTCCCCTCTCTACCGTCTCTCCCTCTCCTTCTCTTCCCTCCCTTTACACCCTCACTCTACCATGATACCTCCCTTCCTTCTCCCCTCTCGCTCTCTACCGTCTCTCTCTCCTTCTCTTCCCTCCCTTTACACCCTCACTCTACCATGATACCTCCTTCCTTCTCCCCTCTCTACCTCTCCCTCTCCTTCTCTTCCCTCCCTTTACCCCTCACTCTACCATGATACCTCCCTTCCTTCTCCCCTCTCTACCGTCTCTCTCTCTCCTTCTCTTCCCTCCCTTTACACCCTCACTCTACCATGATACCTCCCTTCCTTCTCCCCTCTCTACCGTCTCTCCCTCTCCTTCTCTTCCCTCCCTTTACACCCTCACTCTACCATGATACCTCCCTTCCTTCTCCCCTCTCTACCGTCTCTCTATCTCCTTCTCTTCCCTCCCTTTACACCCTCACTCTACCATGATACCTCCCTTCCTTCTCCTCTCTACCGTCTCTCTATCTCCTTCTCTTCCCTCCTTTACACCCTCACTCTACCATGATGCCTCCCTTCCTTCTCCCCTCTCTACCGTCTCTCTCTCTCCTTCTCTTCCCTCCCTTTACACCCTCACTCTACCATGATACCTCCTTCCTTCTCCCTCTCTTCCTCTGTCGCTCTCTACCATCTCACTCTCTCCCTAACCCCACACCCACTAATTTATCTTGCTCTCTGTCCCTTCCCTCGTCTCTCTCCCTCTGTCTACCCTCCTCTCTCCCTCTCCAGGTATTGATGTGTGGAACCCGGCGTTTGACGTGACCCCCCACCAGCTGATAACGGGGGGCATCATCACAGAGCTGGGGGTGTTTCTGCCCTCGGAGCTGCAGGCAGCACTCACCGGCCGTCTCACTGCCCTGTAGACGGCGATATCACCACCCGCTGGCCGCCGTGCGCTACTGCACCTTAATATTCCTGCTCTCACTCTCTCATACCACTTCCACGTCCTCACACACACAGCTGATGTGGAAGTCTAGTTTTGTTACATTTACACACACACGGTCAGTGTTCTACAAACTCACACGTTTTACGGTCTCACACACACACATCAACGCAGGAACTCAGACACACACATCCAACCCCCTCCCACTCCTGTCCCTCCCTCTCTCTCCTCTCTCTGGTCTCTCCTGTGTTCATCTCCTGTCTCTCTCCTCTTTCCTGTCTCTCTCCTCTCTCCTGTCTCTGGTCTCTCCTGTCTCTCTCTGGTCTCTCCTCTCTCTGGTCTCTCCTGTGTTCATCTCCTGTCACCGACAGAACGAACCAGTCTCCTTCAGAAGAACTGGCCTATACTACATCCTAATCAGATTTCAGAGTTCTCCAAACAACGTTAGGAATGAAAAATGTAACAGTTATACCCAATAACACAATATTATATATTCACATGTAGTTTTCTCTGGAAAAGTGTTTTATAGAAATGTGAGTTTAAGAAAATTGATAGCCCATGATGACACTTGATTGCTGAAAATACATTGTTGAGTCTCAAATGGCACCTTATTCCCTTTATAGTGCACTATTTGACTACGGCCCATAGGCTCTAGCCAAAAGTAGTGCACTATATAGGGAATAGGGCTCTAGCCAAAAGTAGTGCACTATATAGGGAACAGGGCTCTGTGCCAAAAGTAGTGCACTATATAGGGAACAGGGCTCTGTGCCAAAAGTAGTGCACTATATAGGGAACAGGGCTCTGTGCCAAAAGTAGTGCACTATATAGAACAGGGCTCTGTGCCAAAAGTAGTGCACTATATAGGGAATAGGGGGTCATATGAGACGCAACTGAAATTAGAACTATTCAAACCAAAACAAAGCCAGTTGATATTATCTAGAGCAAACCTCTATAGTCAGCTGATGAGTATAACTTGTGGCTACACCTCCCTATACCTCCACATAATGTCTGTACCTCGCTGGTCCAATCTGTACCGTATCGTCCCCTACCCCCAGGGTTATCAAACCTCTTTAGTCAGCTGATGAGTATAACTTGTGGCTACACCTCCCTATACCTCCACATAATGTCTGTACCTCGTCCCCCTACCCCCTGGTCAGCAATCTGCTACACCTCCCTATACCTCCACATAATGTCTGTACCTCGCGTCCCCTATCGTCCCCCCCCAGGGTTATCAAACCTCTCCTCAGACGTTTCACAATTCTGTTGTAGCCCTGAACTAGGTCTCCTGATTCACCTGGTCGAGGGTTTGATGATTAGTTGGATCAGGTGAGCTGGCTGTGGACCTTGGTCCCTGAGGAGAGGTTTAAAAACCACCTGTGTACCATATCAAACTACACAGAATACACAGAAACACTATATATACACTCAACACCAATCTCCATGTTATTAGGCCTGGACAACAAGTCAAGCAAAAGAAACCCTTTTTTCTCTTGGCAGAGATGGAACTCTCGGCTTTAAACAACAGTTGAACGGAATGTTGATGTTTGTTCTAAAGATTGTATTTCTATGATGTACTGAATGTCACAGGGGCCCTGCACTGCTCAATGCCTTCCACCACCAGCACCACCGCTCACACACAGGACAGGACAGGACAGGCAGGCATCCCGAATGGCATCCTATTACCTAAATGGTGCACTACTTTTGACCTGAGCTTTGGTCGTAAGTAGTGCACAATCGAGGGAATAATAGATTGTAATTTGGGACAGGTCCCAGGACAGCAGGCTAACAGGGAGGAACGTAGCCCTTCAACCCCCCCTCCCCCCAAAAAAATGCAAGGTGGAGGTCCGAAAGTTGCCTGGCTACCCAAGCTCCTTGCTCTAGTGAAACGCTAGGCCACGCCCACGGAAGTTAGTTTCTTCTCCGCAATGAGACTGGATTTGAGTACCCCCCCCCCCCCCCCCTGACGATTTCTAGAAAGCAAACACATTCTAACCATTCTGATTGGTCCTACAAACCGATGGGTTGGGCCAGAGTCAGAAAGGCGGCGTTTTGAAAATTCGTCATTGGCTTTGATACTCTGATTAGTTAGAGATGATCCAATCGCTGATTACTTTTGTTTTCTTACAACACCACACATTTTTTCGTCACAACAAACGACTTCAACGATGGCCGTCTGACTGAAGTATGTAGCCAACATAGAGCAGGGGGAAACGTACAGTAGTTTGAGATGTCAGGCAAGTCTGAAAGGTCAAAGGTGAAATACATCCCCAAATCTACTACTCTACTACTCCATCATCCCTCATTCAGAAACCTCTGATCTCTAAACACACCACACCTCCTCGCCCATTGGACCATTTTTGGTCCACAACAGGCATTCTTATCTAGAACTTTCCTGTCAAAAAAATAATACATTATTTAGAATTATAGAATCCGTAGTGTCATAACTGTTCCATATTCTAGAATCGCAGTAGAACAGAGACCCTCCATCCCCAACCTCTCCCTGTCAAACTTACCCCTCTCTCTCTCTCTCCCTTCCTCTCACAGCGATGCTGTTGGCTGTCAAATCACATAAGGGTCTAGAATCAAACACCACTGTTGTGTTTTTGGGGTTCCTTTCTTTTGTCTTTTATTTTGAGAAACTGAACTGGAAGAAATCAGAGGGGAGAGTTTTAACGGTCGAGAAAAATGTAGCAACTTTGTCGCCATCCGTAGATCGTTACGTTGAAAACTTTTTTAAAAGGTACGAGAATCCGTTTGTCTCTTTATCATGAAGACTTTGTTGTTGTCGTTGACTGGAAACCAGATGCTGTTCTGTGTTAACATTTCACCCCTTGTAGTCCGGGGCATTGTTTGGCATTGACAACGAGTGGAAGGATGGCACGAACAGACTGGTACCCAGGCTACTCTTGTTTGGCTGTGATCAGTTGTTTTATTATGGTGATTCTTAGTGATAAAGCTGTTGTTAATTAGACTACACTGAGAGGCCTCCTCGACCACACACACGCTATCACACACACTATCACACGCACACTATCACACACACACACTGATAAAATGTCAGGATAGACTGTTTAATTGGAATTATCTGCCAGTCAGTCACCCAAAGGTTCTGTTTATTTAACAGGCTCTGGGATGTGTCCCAAATGGCACCCTATTTCCTTTCTAGTGCACTATTTTTAACCTAGTTCCTATAGGGTTCTGGTCAAAAGTAGTGCACTATTTTTAACCTGGGTCCTATAGGGTTCTGGTCAAAGTAGTGCACTATTTTTAACCTGGGCCCTATAGGGTTCTGGTCAAAAGTAGTGCACTATTTTTAACCTGGGTCCTATATGGTTCTGGTCAAAAGTAGTGCACTATTTTTAACCTGGGTCCTATATGGTTCTGGTCAAAAGTAGTGCACTATTTTTAACCTGGACCCTATAGGGTTCTGGTCAAAAGTAGTGCACTATATAGGGAATAGGGTGACATTTGGATGCATACTAGATCTAGACAGAGGGCACCATATTGAATAGTGTAAAATATCTCCTACTCTCTGTACTGAGGGTATCTTAAGAGGCAGTAAATCCCCAGTGTACTTGTAGGAAACCATCTGTCCCTCCTCTTATTCTCCGTCCCCAATAACCACACTAGCATACTATCTAGTATGCACGGGCTGAATTGCTTCATACTAAGTAGTATGCAAGGGTGGATACTTCGGGACATGATCTAATGAGTCTAGTCTTGGGAGAGGAAGATGCCAAATTAAGTGCCAAATGCAACGCTATCATCACTTCTACTCCCTCTGAGATTTCAACCAATGGGAGAATGTCCTGATGACCGGGTGTTTGTGAATAAGCCAATAGGAAGCATGGCTGGTGATATTAGTGCTGGTGGGGGTGTAGTCGATTAGAAGGCCTCTTTCTACGTGTAGTTATGTTATTGTTTATATTCATATCTGGGGTTTAGTTTTGTATCATGTGGAAATAGTTCAAAAATGGATGTTTTTTTAATATGAATATAATGCTGTAAACTGCATACCTGAATTAAGAGATTTCTCTTTCACGACAATACAATAAAGAGTGAACAAAAACATTACAGCTGTCGGCGTTGTATCTTTTAGGTCGTGGGACATTTCTTAGTACATACAATGATAGCCTATCTAATTTATACATTCATTTCATGTCAAGGTGCATGTTAGATAAGTAATGTATCTAACTTGGCACAATTCAAACATTTTATTGATTCAGTTCAAAAAAATCTTCCAGAGACTTTATTTTCGTATTTTCCACACCCTCAGTACTCCAGTATCCCAGAATGCCATGTTGTAACGCCCATCTACATCCGGTCTGGAACAATACGGCGAAAACAGCTCCGAGGCAAGATGGCGCAAGGTAAACAGAAGTTCAAAGCGCAGCCCGGTGGAACCAAGAAACCTCAAAAAAACAAAGGTCCCAGAAAAGGAGGTATGTACAGAGAGATATGGTTGATGTCTTGTATTCTAGCGATTTCGCCTGGACTCCGTATATATACTCAAAAGTATTTGCGACGTGTTGCGGCGGACATGCTGGCTCAAACACGGTTCAGTGAGGAGACAGTTTCTATTGGAAAAACTGCGTGGGAACTAGACTATCAAGGGTGCCGGAGCCCCTCAAATGGAACTCATCATAGCACAATCATTTGAATTGCATCGCGTACCATTGCATGTGCATAACAAGATACATTCGAAAGTTGTCCCAATGTTTAGGCCTACTTACTGGCCCTGCTGCCAACTTGTGAAGGAGAACTGTAGGGCAGCTTAGCTATTTATAGGGAGATTTGTAATGGCATTATCAGTCACACAACGATTACACAGTGCCTGGTCTTCCATTCCCCTGCCAGCTAGCTAACCTTGATTCCCTTATGGGCTGCTCCAAATGGAAACTTAGCTTAAAACTTCTACAGTACTTGTTACGAATCTGTTTGGCTTAAGGGTACAATCTGCAATTGCTACATACATTGCTTCACTTTTAAAGTAAGGTTATAGCCATTGTTTCTCGAAGAATATAACTTCTATAAATGCCTCATGTTTAGCATAGTTCAACCCATCAGAACCATCCCTCAACGATTTACCAAAACAGAGGCGGGGTGTTGGCTTTGTTATTGTTGGCCCCTTTAACCACGGTGTGTTTTCTGTAAGGGGGTCAATAAATATCTACACTGAGGTTTTATTGTTGGTTACAAATCTCACCCCTCACTTGTTGTTGCTGTTTCACAGGGAGGTCGATCAAACCGAAGAAGGTTAAAGTGGTACAGCAACAGCAGTTGAAGAAGGTAGGACAGTAGCTATAGGACGGCAGCTATAGGACGGCAGCTATAGGAGCTATAGGACGGCAGCTATAGGACGGCAGCTATAGGGCGGCAGCTATAGGGGGGCAGCTACAGGACGGCAGCTACAGGACGGCAGCTACAGGACGGCAGGCTACAGGACGGCAGCTACAGGGCGGCAGCTACAGGGGGCAGCTACAGGGGGCAGCTATAGGGGGCAGCTATAGGGGGCAGCTATAGGGGGCAGCTATAGGAGCTATAGGACGGCAGCTATAGGGCGGCAGCTGTGGGGGCAGGCTGCTGGGGGCAGCTGTAGGGAGGCAGCTGCTATGGGGGGCAGCTGTAGGGAGGCAGCTGTAGGGCGGCAGCTGTAGGGCGGCAGCTGTAGGGCGGCAGCTGTAGGGCGGCAGCTATAGGAGGGCAGCTACAGGACGGCAGCTACAGGGCGGCAGCTATAGGAGCTATAGGACGGCAGCTATAGGGGGGCAGCTATAGGAGGGCAGCTATAGGAGGGCAGCTATAGGAGGGCAGCTATAGGAGGGCAGCTATAGGGCGGCAGCTATAGGGGGGCAGCTATAGGAGGGCAGCTATAGGACGGCAGCTACAGGACGGCAGCTACAGGGCGGCAGCTACAGGACGGCAGCTACAGGAGGGCAGCAGCTATAGGAGGGCAGCAGCTATAGGAGGGCAGCAGCTATAGGCAGCAGCTATAGGAGGGCAGCTATAGGAGGGCAGCTACAGGAGGGCGGCAGCTACAGGAGGGCGGCAGCTACAGGAGCTATAGGACTGCAGCTATAGGACGGCAGCTATAGGAGCTATAGGACGGCAGCTATAGGAGCTATAGGACGGCAGCTATAGGAGGGCAGCAGCTATAGGAGGGCAGCAGCTATAGGAGGGCAGCAGCTATAGGAGGGCAGCAGCTATAGGAGGGCAGCAGCTATAGGACGGCAGCTATAGGACGGCAGCTATAGGACGGCAGCTATAGGAGCTATAGGACGGCAGCTATAGGAGCTATAGGACGGCAGCTATAGGACGGCAGCTATAGGACGGCAGCTATAGGACGGCAGCTATAGGACGGAAGATATAGGGAGGCAGCTATAGGACGGCAGCTATAGGACTACAGCTATAGGGCGGCAGCTATAGGACGGCAGCTATAGGAGCTATAGGACGG
This sequence comes from Oncorhynchus nerka, assembly GCF_034236695.1. NCBI lineage: Eukaryota > Metazoa > Chordata > Actinopteri > Salmoniformes > Salmonidae > Oncorhynchus > Oncorhynchus nerka. The sequence goes on from NW_027040456.1 coordinate 350,934, forward strand.
CAGCTACAGGACTACAGCTATAGGGCGGCAGCTATAGGGCGGCAGCTATAGGACGGCAGCTATAGGACGGCAGCTATAGGAGCTATGGGACGGCAGCTACAGGACGGCAGCTACAGGACGGCAGCTACAGGGGGGCAGCTACAGGGGGCAGCTACAGGGGGCAGCTATAGGAGCTATAGGACGGCAGCTATAGGGAGGCAGCTATAGGGAGGCAGCTATAGGGCGGCAGCTATGGGAGGAGCGGCAGCTATAGGAGGCAGCTATAGGGCCCGGCAGCTATAGGAGCTATAGGAGCGGCAGCTATGGGGCGGCAGCTATAGGAGCTATGGGACGGCAGCTATAGGGAGGCAGCTATAGGGGGCGGCAGCTATAGGGAGGCAGCTATAGGAGCTATAGGGGCGGCAGCTATAGGGCGGCAGCTATAGGGAGGCAGCTATAGGGCGGCAGCTATAGGGCGGCAGCTATAGGGGGGCAGCTACAGGACGGCAGCTATAGGACGGCAGCTATAGGAGCTATAGGACGGCAGCTATAGGGGGGCAGCTATAGGGGGGCAGCTACAGGACGGCAGCTATAGGAGCTATAGGACGGCAGCTACAGGACGCCAGCTACAGGACGGCAGCTACAGGACGGCAGCTACAGGACGGCAGCTACAGGACAGAAGATATAGGACGGCAGCTACAGGACGGCAGCTACAGGGAGGCAGCTATAGGAGGCAGCTACAGGAGGCAGCTATGGGACGGCAGCTATAGGGAGGCAGCTGTCGGACGGCAGCTGTAGGGAGGCAGCTGTGGGGCGGCAGCTGTAGGGCGGCAGCTATAGGGCGGCAGCTATAGGAGCTATAGGGGGCAGCTATGGGACGGCAGCACGGCAGCTACAGGACGGCAGCTACAGGACGGCAGCTACAGGGCGGCAGCTATAGGAGCTATAGGATGGCAGCTATGGGGGCAGCTATAGGGCGGCAGCTATAGGGGGGCAGCTATAGGGAGGGCAGCTATAGGAGGGCAGCAGCTATAGGGGGGCAGCTATAGGAGGGCAGCAGCTATAGGAGGGCAGCAGCTATAGGAGGGCAGCAGCTATAGGAGGGCGGCAGCTATAGGAGGGCGGCAGCTATAGGAGGGCGGCAGCTATAGGACGGCGGCAGCTATAGGACGGCAGCTATAGGAGCTATAGGGCGGCAGCTATAGGAGCTATAGGACGGGAGCTATAGGAGCTATAGGGCGGCAGCTATAGGACGGCAGCTATAGGAGCTATGGGGCCCGGCAGCTATAGGAGCTATAGGACGGCAGCTATAGGAGCTATGGGACGCAGCAGCTATAGGACGGCAGCTATAGGAGCTATAGGACGGCAGCTATGGGGCGGCAGCTATAGGGCGGCAGCTATAGGGCGGCAGCTATAGGACGGCAGCTATAGGAGGGCGGCAGCTATAGGACGGCAGCTATAGGACGGCAGCTATAGGACTGCAGCTATAGGACGGCAGCTATAGGAGCTATAGGAGGGCAGTTATAGGGCGGCGGCTATAGGGCGGCAGCTATAGGGCGGCAGCTTTAGGACTGCAGCTATAGGAGCTATGGGACGGCAGCTATAGGAGCTATGGGGACGGCAGCTATGGGACGGCAGCTATAGGGCGGCAGCTATAGGACGGCAGCTATAGGGCAACAGCTATAGGGCAACAGCTATAGGGCGGCAGCTATAGGGCGGCAGCTATAGGACGGCAGCTATAGGGCAACAGCTATAGGGCGGCAGCTATAGGGCGGCAGCTATAGGACGGCAGCTATAGGACAGCAGATATAGGACGGCCCATACTGTCCATTACGGAATAATGGGAGAGTTTAAAATCTACCTGTTCAGGCTGGGGGCTACCACTTGTATACAGGCTGGGGACTACCACTTGTATACAAGCTGGGGGCTGCCACTTGTATACAGGCTGGGGACTACCACTTGTATACAGGCTGGGGACTACCACTTGTATACAGGCTGGGGACTACCACTTGTATACAGACTGGGGACTACCACTTGTATACAGGCTGGGGGCTACCACTTGTATACAGGCTGGGGGCTACCACTTGTATACAGGCTGGGGACTACCACTTGTATACAGGCTGGGGGCTACCACTTGTATACAGGCTGGGGGCTACCACTTGTATACAGGCTGGGGACTACCACTTGTATACAGGCTGGGGGCTACCACTTGTATACAGGCTGGGGGCTACCACTTGTATACAGGCTGGGGGCTACCACTTGTATACAGGCTGGGGACTACCACTTGTATACAGGCTGGGGACTACCACTTGTATACAGGCTGGGGACTACCACTTGTATACAGACTGGGGACTACCCCTTGTATACAGGCTGGGGACTACCACTTGTATACAGGCTGGGGACTACCACTTGTATACAGGCTGGGGGCTACCCCTTGTATACAGGCTGGGGGCTACCCCTTGTATACAGGCTGGGGGCTACCCCTTGTATACAGGCTGGGGACTACCACTTGTATACAGGCTGGGGACTACCACTTGTATACAGGCTGGGGACTACCACTTGTATACAGGCTGGGGACTACCACTTGTATACAGGCTGGGGACTACCACTTGTATACAGGCTGGGGACTAGACTACCCCTTGTATACAGGCTGGGGACTAGACTACCCCTTGTATACAGGCTGGGGACTACCACTTGTATACAGGCTGGGGACTACCACTTGTATACAGGCTGGGGACTACCACTTGTATACAGGCTGGGGACTACCACTTGTATACAGGCTGGGGACTACCACTTGTATACAGGCTGGGGACTACCACTTGTATACAGGCTGGGGACTACCACTTGTATACAGGCTGGGGACTACCACTTGTATACAGGCTGGGGACTAGACTACCACTTGTATACAGGCTGGGGACTAGACTACCACTTGTATACAGGCTGGGGACTAGACTACCACTTGTATACAGGCTGGGGACTAGACTACCACTTGTATACAGGCTGAGGACTAGACTACCACTTGTATACAGGCTGGGGACTAGACTACCACTTGTATACAGGCTGGGGACTAGACTACCACTTGTATACAGGCTGGGGACTAGACTACCACTTGTATACAGGCTGGGGACTAGACTACCACTTGTATACAGGCTGGGGGCTGCCACTTGTATACAGGCTGGGGACTAGACTACCACTTGTATACAGGCTGGGGGCTGCCACTTGTATACAGGCTGGGGACTACCACTTGTATACAGGCTGGGGACGTGGCCGCTCATTTCACCCGACTCCCACCAAGATCCAGTCCCATACTGGTTTTGAATGGTCTTCAAGATTATATAATCAAACTCCCACGTAAAACAGTCATTTAAGATGTTTGTGGATTCATTTACTTCTACCTGATGCCTTTTGATAATGAAGATTTTCTATATGATTTTAGTTTTTGTGAGGTTGGTGCTTAAAGATCATTTAAAAAAGGGTGAAATGGAGGTGGCCAGTTTCCCATGGTGTTCTCGTCTCAGCCCTCTCCTGGGTTTAGGGACACTTCTTCCAGCTGGCTACGTCCCCATTCTGAATCTGCACCCTTCTCTCCTCGTCGTGGACGGCGGAAACGCCCTCCAACCACTGCCTACACCAACTCTATCCACTACGGTCTGTCTGTCTGTGGGACATACCATCTGAGGAGAATCCACTATGGTCTGTCTTTCTGTGGGACATACCATCTGAGGAGAATCCACTACGGTCTGTCTCTGTGGGACATACCATCTGAGGAGAATCCACTACGGTCTGTCTCTGTGGGACATACCATCTGAGGAGAATCCACTATGGTCTGTCTTTCTGTGGGACATACCATCTGAGGAGAATCCACTACGGTCTGTCTCTGTGGGGCATACCATCTGAGGAGAATCCACTACGGTCTGTCTCTGTGGGACATACCATCTGAGGAGAATCCACTACGGTCTGTCTCTGTGGGACATACCATCTGAGTCAACATGCACTGGGATACAGTCAGCACTGTCTACAGATGGAATCCTCTCAGAGAACCTGGACCCTGACAGGTCCCAGACAGGTCCCAGACAGGACCCAGACAGGACCCAGAAATTGTCCATCTTATAACGTGTGCAACTCATCCGAAAAAGTAGGGATGAGTTGTACTCTGACGGACAAAAACGCAGATGAATGCAGATGTATGTATGTAGACATGTCCTGGATTGTCCCCCATTGAAATGTCCTGAGGTGAGGAATGCTTTTCTTTAGGCCATGATGTAAGTCGTATATGAATGAATCTGTGTGGCTGCTCCCTAATCCCATGTCCCCTGCTGTCCCCCCCCCCAGGGCCTGGAGGTGGCGATCAGGAACAAGATAGAGGAAGAGGTGACTCACCGAGCCAGTACGAAACTCCACAAGAGACTGAGTATTGTGAAGGGGGCGGAGGTGAAACCAACCCCCTCTAAAGGAAACAACCATCCCAACCACCCTGCACCCAGCACCTCCAAATAAACTCTGTTATTCTGTCTGTCTGCTCTGACTGCTTTCGCTGTGCTAGATAAAGTAAAAAATGTCTCCCAAATGGCACCCTATTCCCTATATAGTGTTATACTTTTTGAACAGGGGCTCATAGGGCTCTGTCTAAAGTAGTGCACTGTATAGTGAGTAGGGCGGCATTTGGAACGAATACAATGTGTTTGGCACTGCTGTATGGACTGACATGTAGTCCTGTACGTCACAGCTGAGGAGTGTAATATCCACGTCTCCAATAGATGGTGCTGTAGTAGTCAGTTTTGGTGAGTTTTTCTGGTAGACTTGGCTGCTTGCTATCGCCTCGAGGAGACAAGGAAAGGAGACGAGGAACGTGAGGATGCCAACAGAGTAATATTGAGATGCACCCTAGATAGTCGACGGTCGACATTTGGGATCTCTGTCGTGTGTATTGAAGGGGCCATTGAGTATTTAGTTTTGTGTGATTCTTGTCTCGTGTTGCACTGTCTTCAGAACTGAGACACACGTTTCTCCCATATACTGTATTCCAATGCAAAGGACGTGAATAAAAAAACTGTGGACATTTTGTAATGCAACAGAGTTATTTTGTCTTGTATGGGCATGTGTAGACCTAGCCAGACCTGTGTAGACCTAGCCAGACCTGTGTAGACCTAGTCAGACCTGTGTAGACCTATCCAGACCTGTGTAGACCTAGTCAGACCTGTGTATGGGTGTGTGTAGACCTAGCCAGACCTGTGTATGGGTGTGTGTAGACCTAGCCAGACCTGTGTATGGGTGTGTGTAGACCTAGCCAGACCTGTGTATGGGTGTGTGTAGACCTAGCCAGACCTGTGTATGGGCGTGTGTAGACCTATCCAGACCTGTGTAGACCTATCCAGACCTGTGTATGGGCGTGTGTAGACCTATCCAGAACTGTGTAGACCTGTGTATGGGCGTGTGTAGACCTATCCAGACCTGTGTATGGGCGTGTGTAGACCTATCCAGACCTGTGTATGGGCCTGTGTAGACCTATCCAGACCTGTTTAGACCTATCCAGACCTGTGTATGGGCGTGTGTAGACCTATCCAGACCTGTGTATGGGCGTGTGTAGACCTATCCAGACCTGTGTATGGGCGTGTGTAGACCTATCCAGACCTGTTTAGACCTATCCAGACCTGTGTATGGGCGTGTCAGGTGTTTTGTGTTCATACACTTTCCTCTTTACCTCAGAGCTGGGGCCTGTTGCACAAAACTAGGATAAGGGATTAAGCCAGGATATCTTGGTGATCCTGGCTCAATTGATCCGTAATCCGGTTGCACTAAAGATGGATAGGGGGCAGGAGGATATGTTATGGTATAAATTACCATGGAGATTTATTCTGTGGAGCTAGCCTGCTCCAGACCAGGCTAAATTCCAGGATCTATTTAATCTCATCCCTAATGTCAGTCAGCAGTCACCACAAATGGAAACCAATAGTTATTTCACTGCTCACTATACATTGTTATCACATATAACTAGACCCACTGTTATTATTTAAACGTTTGTGATCATTAATTTCAATGATTTTGGATAAAAAAGGATTTTTAGATGATGTTGCTATCATTAGATAATTTACAGTTTCCCATAGACTATAAGGCTATATATAAAATGATAGAATATTAGGGCCACAGAGGGGAAAAAAACACAAGTCATAATATTGTAACCAGTTGTTTTAAAGGAGGACAGTTGTTAAAATGACAGATGTGGGGCATTTCGTGAAATTGTACTTCAGTATGGTTTCATAAACAAAGACATGCTGATGTGCCAGAATATTAAGTATCACATTGTCATAAGTATCAAAACTGTAAAAACAATATGTAGCTTTTCTGCAGAAAGAACCAGCCTCATAAATTTATGACTTTATCCTTTTTCTTCAGTGTGGCCCTAGTACTCTGTCATATAAACAAATACACATTCTATATGAATATAAAAACACAATGTGTAACATTATGTTCCTTTATTGAATAAGGACAAAACAAAGCAGGTAAACCATCAGCTCCTTTCGAAACTGAAGTCACAGTGACTCTACAAGATGGAAAGCACAGAATCCAAGCATATTATACAAAATGATACATACACATTCAAAGGTCTGTATATAACACACCCTGCATGTCTGCACACTAAAATAAATGCAGGACAAATCCATACACATCAACTGAACAGACAAATGAATGGATGCAGTAGCCTCCCTGCAGCCTTGTATTACACACAGTATACCGCACAAACATCATAAGAGGCCAAATTCGTCAAAAACGAACCCAAAAAAACCAAATTCCTCTGCCACCGCAGGACATATTTAACCAAAATTGAAAGCACACATACTAACTAAAATAATTCAACACATATTGGTCCCTCAGCAGCCGACCACTGTAGTCATCAGGGAAGATTGCCGGATTGTCCCAGTCCATGGCTGGTGGCACTCTGGGGGCCCTCTCCTTCCTCAGGCAGGCCACATTGTGGAGGACAGCACAAGCCACAGTAATATCACATGCCCTAACAGGGCTGACCCTTAATTTGTGAAGGCAGTGAAAGCGTGCCTTCAGGAGGCCAAAGGTCATTTCAACTCTGGCCCTGGTCCTGGCATGGGCATGGTTGTAGGCCTGCTGTGCTTCCTGGGGGTCTGTGAAAGGTGTCAGGAGAAAAGGCTGGCAGCCATACCCCCTGTCTCCCAGCAACACACCAGAGAATTCACCTGTCAACACAAAATCTCATCATTACTACCTCATAAACACAGTGATATTCTTGACACAGCCATGATGGTTATAAATAGGGGTTGTGTGGCTTACCTTGTGATAGGCACTGATAGATTTCAGAGGCCCGAAAGATTCTGGAGTCATGGACTGAGCCAGGCCATTTTGCCACAACATTGCTGATCACACAGTCAGCATTGCAGACCATCTGAAATCATAAGATGAGGAATATTACACCAATCAATGCACATCACTGGCAATGCAGAGTGTTCGTCAATGGACAATATCAAAAAGTTATGTTCACCTGAACATTAATGCTGTGAAAGGATTTCCTATTCACAAAATCGGCCTCATGGGCACCTGAGGGGCTTTTATCCTTATGTGTGTGCAGTCCACTGCACCAATGACATTGGGGAAACCTGTCACACAAAGTAATGAGTATCCTACTATGTGTTAACAGTTGTCCTGTAATTTGTAGATCCTCTTACCTGCAATCCTATAGAACTCCTCTTTGATGTCACAGAGTCTTCTGTGGCCAGGAAGGAGATGAAGACATCTGCTAATGCTTTGATAGCCAGACACACACTCCTTATTGTGCGGCAAATTGTGGCCTTGTTCAGCTGTTCTGCATCCCCCACTGAGTACAGGAAGGCTCCACTAGCAAAAAAGCGCAAGGCCACACAAACCATTTGCTCCACACTCAGTGCATGGCTCCGTGCAGTGCGGTGCTTAATCCTGGGACCCAGTAGTCTGCATAGATACCTGATGCCATCTGCAGAAAACCTGTATCTTTCATATAGATGGTCATCAGGGAAGGCCAGTGGGTCCAACCGGTCCCTGAAGACCCTTTCTCGCCTGAAGGCTCTCCTCAGCACAAGTGCTTCTTCATCCACCACATCTCGCACGAATGGGCATGCCATTGTCAGAGCAGAAAGGAACACACAATTTTGGGCCTTCATATAGGCTAGTGGCCACACCTGGTGCTGGGGGGGTGGGCAAAAGAGGGCGATGCCTTATAACGATGACTTGGTTGTACTGATTGCTGGGAAAATAAAAAAAACTCAGAAAGATGCCACCGTCCTGTGTGCTCACAATAAGAGCTCATATGTCATGGCTCACTTGACTTTACGAGAATATACCTAATTTTTATTTTGAGCTGTGTCATCTTCTTGGAGCTGGGGGAGGAAAGAAAAATAATGATTAATACATTTGTGTTACAGTTAGCATACAGTGTACATTGAAGGCATATCTCACCTCCCTCTCAAGTTTTTTTATTTCAAGGTCCAGTTTCCTAATTGTCCTCTTTTTTATTTCGGACTCCAGTGCAAGATTTTCCATCTTTTTCTTCTTGTACTGAATGTCTATGTCTGCCAGTTCTATTTGGCGCCGGAGGTGGTTGCCATACAACTTTCTGATAGCTTGTGAGCTCTGTGAACACAATACAATTAGCGCAGCTGGAATTTGGCAGGATGTGGTGTCCTTTTATTAATACGCACTATGTTGCCAGGCTGGTTTTCCCACTGTATAGCATCTGGGTCCTGTAAAAGAAATTAGATTTTTTATTTTGATGAGGACTCCTCACCATTGTAGAGTAAATAGTACTTTCACAGTCTTAACATGATACCTCATGCCTTCTGGAATCCAGAGAGATGGTCTCCTCCTCATCATCGTCTCCATCATGTGCTGTTGCTGCTGCACTGGGGCCTTCACCCTATCACATTTAATCGGATTCATATTGAAGCTAGTAGACAAGACATGCCAGGCCTACAGTATGCCTTTGATGGAGTACTCACTGGATCAGCATCGTCTGGTGCTTGTGCTGGTGGCTCTAACAGGAACACAGTGCTGCCAGGCACTGCAAGGCAATAGGTAAACCAAAGTCAGACAGTCCAAATTGATTCAATATGAATGTGGTTGTATCCCATGTAGAGATGGAAGGACATACCTTGAATGAAGCGGGTGGCATCTTGGGAGGAACCTATGCTCGTCTCTTTCCCCCCAGGGATCCCCTCTAAGACGGGCCTGCCTTTATTTAGCTCCAAGGCCATGTCCTCTGCTGGGGTAAGGTCAGCCTTTGGTGACCCACCACCCGTGCCTTGTCTGTGGGTATTCTTTTTCACTGCTAAAACAGTACAGACAATGTGTGAGCAGGCACCTTCTGGGTACAATATATGCTTGTGCTTTGTTAAATATTAGTCAGGGACCATACCATTCTGCAGAATGTTCTTGTATTTGATTTTGACCTGCTGCCATGTCCGTTTTGGCCCGTTCATGTTTAATCTACACACACACACACACACACACACACACACACACACACACACACACATTTAATGGAGTCACACTGCAAAAAATTACTTGGTATTTTTGTCTTGTTTTCAGTAAAAATATCAAAAAATTTATCATAGCTTTATACAGTGTGATGGAGTTACTTTACACAATTTCACTCATATCTGCAGTGCATTTCAATTAAAAATTTAACCGTTTCATAATTACAGTACAACTGCATTTTTGGAGATGTGAATTAAATATTTGAATTGTAATTGTGATGTTTCAGCGGAGCGGTGAGTGTGTAATTGTGCACTACTTACGCATTCAGGCGGTCTGCAATACGTATGCCTCCATGAGGATTTGTGCTTCCGACGGGGAAAAGTACGCGGCTCTAGTTGCCATGGTAAATCAGTTAATCTGTGATCTGTGGCGGGGTCTATTTGAGTGAGCCGTGAGCACGTACCTATCCAGGATTGGTTTCACCTGGCTTAATGAATCCGTGTCTGCTCATCCTGGCTTGGTCTTTGTGCAACCAATTAAGCCTGGACGCACATGTTTTGGCTTCATTGAGCTCAGCTGAGTCATTTATCCCGGATGTCTTAATTCTACTTTTGTGCAACAGGCCCCAGTTGTTTACGTTGGCATTTCACTGTTAGTGTCGACCAGTTGTTTACGTTGGCATTTCACTGTTAGTCTAGACCAGTTGTTTACGTTGGCATTTCACTGTTAGTGTCGACCAGTTGTTTACGTTGGCATTACACTGTTAGTCTAGACCAGTTGTTTACGTTGGCATTTCACTGTTAGTCTAGACCAGTTGTTTACGTTGGCATTACACTGTTAGTCTAGACCAGTTGTTTACGTTGGCATTTCACTGTTAGTCTAGACCAGTTGTTTACGTTGGCATTTCACTGTTAGTGTCGACCAGTTGTTTACGTTGGCATTACACTGTTAGTCTAGACCAGTTGTTTACGTTGGCATTTCACTGTTAGTGTCGACCAGTTGTTTACGTTGGCATTTCACTGTTAGTCTCGACCAGTTGTTTACGTTGGCATTTCACTGTTAGTCTAGACCAGTTGTTTACGTTGGCATTTCACTGTTAGTCTACACCAGTTGTTTACGTTGGCATTTCACTGTTAGTCTACACCAGTTGTTTCGTTGGCATTTCTACACCAGTTGTTTACGTTGGCATTTCACTGTTAGTGTCGACCAGTTGTTTACGTTGGCATTACACTGTTAGTCTCGACCAGTTGTTTACGTTGGCATTTCACCAGTTGTTTTTACGTTGGCATTTCACTGTTAGTCTACACCAGTTGTTTACGTTGACCAGTTGTTTTCACACTGTTAGTCTCACCAGTTGTTTACGTTGGCATTTCAGTGTCGACCAGTTGTTCACTGTTAGTCTAGACCAGTTGTTTACGTTGGCATTTCACTGTTAGTCTAGACCAGTTGTTTACGTTGGCATTTCACTGTTAGTCTACACCAGTTGTTTACCATTTCACTGTTTCTACACCGTTGGCATTTCACTGTTAGTGTCGACCAGTTGTTTACGTTGGCATTACACTGTTAGTCTAGACCAGTTGTTTACGTTGGCATTACACTGTTAGTCTCGACCAGTTGTTTACGTTGGCATTTCACTGTTAGTGTCGACCAGTTGTTTACGTTGGCATTTCACTGTTAGTCTAGACCAGTTGTTTACGTTGGCATTTCACTGTTAGTGTCGACCAGTTGTTTACGTTGGCATTTCACTGTTAGTCTACACCAGTTGTTTACGTTGGCATTTCACTGTTAGTCTAGACCTGGGGCCTGTTGCACAAAAGTAGAATTAAGACATCCGGGATAAATTACTCAGCTGAGCTCAATGAAGCCAAAACATGTGCGTCCAGGCTTAATTGGTTGCACAAAGACCAAGCCAGGATGAGCAGACACGGATTCATTAAGCCAGGTGAAACCAATCCTGGATAGGTACGTGCTCACGGCTCACTCAAATAGACCCCGCCACAGATCACAGATTAACTGATTTACCATGGCAACTAGAGCCGCGTACTTTTCCCCGTCGGAAGCACAAATCCTCATGGAGGCATACGAGGAGGTAAAAGATATAATTAAGAAGAAAGGCAACACCGCCACAGTGATAAAGCAAAGAGAAAAAGCGTGGCAAAGTATTGCAGACCGCCTGAATGCGTAAGTAGTGCACAATTACACACTCACCGCTCCGCTGAAACATCACAATTACAATTCAAATATTTAATTCACATCTCCAAAAATGCAGTTGTACTGTAATTATGAAACGGTTAAATTTTTAATTGAAATGCACTGCAGATATGAGTGAAATTGTGTAAAGTAACTCCATCACACTGTATAAAGCTATGATAAATTTTTTGATATTTTTACTGAAAACAAGACAAAAATACCAAGTAATTTTTTGCAGTGTGACTCCATTAAATGTGTGTGTGTGTGTGTGTGTGTGTGTAGATTAAACATGAACGGGCCAAAACGGACATGGCAGCAGGTCAAAATCAAATACAAGAACATTCTGCAGAATGGTATGGTCCCTGACTAATATTTAACAAAGCACAAGCATATATTGTACCCAGAAGGTGCCTGCTCACACATTGTCTGTACTGTTTTAGCAGTGAAAAAGAATACCCACAGACAAGGCACGGGTGGTGGGTCACCAAAGGCTGACCTTACCCCAGCAGAGGACATGGCCTTGGAGCTAAATAAAGGCAGGCCCGTCTTAGAGGGGATCCCTGGGGGGAAAGAGACGAGCATAGGTTCCTCCCAAGATGCCACCCGCTTCATTCAAGGTATGTCCTTCCATCTCTACATGGGATACAACCACATTCATATTGAATCAATTTGGACTGTCTGACTTTGGTTTACCTATTGCCTTGCAGTGCCTGGCAGCACTGTGTTCCTGTTAGAGCCACCAGCACAAGCACCAGACGATGCTGATCCAGTGAGTACTCCATCAAAGGCATACTGTAGGCCTGGCATGTCTTGTCTACTAGCTTCAATATGAATCCGATTAAATGTGATAGGGTGAAGGCCCCAGTGCAGCAGCAACAGCACATGATGGAGACGATGATGAGGAGGAGACCATCTCTCTGGATTCCAGAAGGCATGAGGTATCATGTTAAGACTGTGAAAGTACTATTTACTCTACAATGGTGAGGAGTCCTCATCAAAATCAAAAATCTAATTTCTTTTACAGGACCCAGATGCTATACAGTGGGAAAACCAGCCTGGCAACATAGTGCGTATTAATAAAAGGACACCACATCCTGCCAAATTCCAGCTGCGCTAATTGTATTGTGTTCACAGAGCTCACAAGCTATCAGAAAGTTGTATGGCAACCACCTCCGGCGCCAAATAGAACTGGCAGACATAGACATTCAGTACAAGAAGAAAAAGATGGAAAATCTTGCACTGGAGTCCGAAATAAAAAGAGGACAATTAGGAAACTGGACCTTGAAATAAAAAACTTGAGAGGGAGGTGAGATATGCCTTCAATGTACACTGTATGCTAACTGTAACACAAATGTATTAATCATTATTTTTTTTTCCTCCCCCAGCTCCAAGAAGATGACACAGCTCAAAATAAAAATTAGGTATATTCTCGTAAAGTCAAGTGAGCCATGACATATGAGCTCTTATTGTGAGCACACAGGACGGTGGCATCTTTCTAAGGTTTTTTTTTATTTTCCCAGCAATCAGTACAACCAAGTCATCGTTATAAGGCATCGCCCTCTTTTGCCCACCCCCCAGCACCAGGTGTGGCCACTAGCCTATATGAAGGCCCAAAATTGTGTGTTCCTTTCTGCTCTGACAATGGCATGCCCATTCGTGCGAGATGTGGTGGATGAAGAAGCACTTGTGCTGAGGAGAGCCTTCAGGCGAGAAAGGGTCTTCAGGGACCGGTTGGACCCACTGGCCTTCCCTGATGACCATCTATATGAAAGATACAGGTTTTCTGCAGATGGCATCAGGTATCTATGCAGACTACTGGGTCCCAGGATTAAGCACCGCACTGCACGGAGCCATGCACTGAGTGTGGAGCAAATGGTTTGTGTGGCCTTGCGCTTTTTTGCTAGTGGAGCCTTCCTGTACTCAGTGGGGGATGCAGAACAGCTGAACAAGGCCACAATTTGCCGCACAATAAGGAGTGTGTGTCTGGCTATCAAAGCATTAGCAGATGTCTTCATCTCCTTCCCTGGCCACAGAAGACTCTGTGACATCAAAGAGGAGTTCTATAGGATTGCAGGTAAGAGGATCTACAAATTACAGGACAACTGTTAACACATAGTAGGATACTCATTACTTTGTGTGACAGGTTTCCCAATGTCATTGGTGCAGTGGACTGCACACACATAAGGATAAAAGCCCCTCAGGTGCCCATGAGGCCGATTTTGTGAATAGGAAATCCTTTCACAGCATTAATGTTCAGGTGAACATAACTTTTTGATATTGTCCATTGACGAACACTCTGCATTGCCAGTGATGTGCATTGATTGGTGTAATATTCCTCATCTTATGATTTCAGATGGTCTGCAATGCTGACTGTGTGATCAGCAATGTTGTGGCAAAATGGCCTGGCTCAGTCCATGACTCCAGAATCTTTCGGGCCTCTGAAATCTATCAGTGCCTATCACAAGGTAAGCCACACAACCCCTATTTATAACCATCATGGCTGTGTCAAGAATATCACTGTGTTTATGAGGTAGTAATGATGAGATTTTGTGTTGACAGGTGAATTCTCTGGTGTGTTGCTGGGAGACAGGGGGTATGGCTGCCAGCCTTTTCTCCTGACACCTTTCACAGACCCCCAGGAAGCACAGCAGGCCTACAACCATGCCCATGCCAGGACCAGGGCCAGAGTTGAAATGACCTTTGGCCTCCTGAAGGCACGCTTTCACTGCCTTCACAAATTAAGGGTCAGCCCTGTTAGGGCATGTGATATTACTGTGGCTTGTGCTGTCCTCCACAATGTGGCCTGCCTGAGGAAGGAGAGGGCCCCCAGAGTGCCACCAGCCATGGACTGGGACAATCCGGCAATCTTCCCTGATGACGACAGTGGTCGGCTGCTGAGGGACCAATATGTGTTGAATTATTTTAGTTAGTATGTGTGCTTTCAATTTTGGTTAAATATGTCCTGCGGTGGCAGAGGAATTTGGGTTTTTTTGGGTTCGTTTTTTGACGAATTTGGCCTCTTATGATGTTTGTGCGGTATACTGTGTGTAATACAAGGCTGCAGGGAGGCTACTGCATCCATTCATTTGTCTGTTCAGTTGATGTGTATGGATTTGTCCTGCATTTATTTTAGTGTGCAGACATGCAGGGTGTGTTATATACAGACCTTTGAATGTGTATGTATCATTTTGTATAATATGCTTGGATTCTGTGCTTTCCATCTTGTAGAGTCACTGTGACTTCAGTTTCGAAAGGAGCTGATGGTTTACCTACTTTGTTTTGTCCTTATTCAATAAAGGAACATAATGTTACACATTGTGTTTTTATATTCATATGGAATGTGTATTTGTTTATATGACAGAGTACTAGGGCCACACTGAAGAAAAATGATAAAGTCATACATTTATGAGGCTGGTTCTTTCTGCAGAAAAGCTACATATTGTTTTTACAGTTTTGATACTTATGACAATGTGATACTTAATATTCTGGCACATCAGCATGTCTTTGTTTATGAAACCATACTGAAGTACAATTTCACGAAATGCCCCACATCTGTCATTTTAACAACTGTCCTCCTTTAAAACAACTGGTTACAATATTATGACTTGTGTTTTTTCCCTCTGTGGCCCTAATATTCTATCATTTTATATATAGCCTTATAGTCTATGGGAAACTGTAAATTATCTAATGATAGCAACATCATCTAAAAATCATTTTTATCCAAAATCATTGAAATTAATGATCACAAACGTTTAAATAATAACAGTGGGTCTAGTTATATGTGATAACAATGTATAGTGAGCAGTGAAATAACTATTGGTTTCCATTTGTGGTGACTGCTGACTGACATTAGGGATGATATTAAATAGATCCTGGAATTTAGCCTGGTCTGGAGCAGGCTAGCTCCACAGAATAAATCTCCATGGTAATTTATACCATAACATATCCTCCTGCCCCCTATCCATCTTTAGTGCAACCGGATTACGGATCAATTGAGCCAGGATCACCAAGATATCCTGGCTTAATCCCTTATCCTAGTTTTGTGCAACAGGCCCCAGGTGTGTATTTACCTCAGTGTGTATTTACCTCAGTGTGTATTTACCTCAGTGTGTATTTACCTCAGTGTGTATTTACCTCAGTGTGTATTTACCTCAGTGTGTATTTACCTCAGTGTGTATTTACCTCAGTGTGTATTTACCTCAGTGTGTATTTACCTCAGTGTGTATTTACCCCTCAGTGTGTATTTACCTCAGTGTGTATTTACCTCAGTGTGTATTTACCTCAGTGTGTATTTACCTCAGTGTGTATTTACCTCAGTGTGTATTTACCTCAGTGTGTATTTACCTCAGTGTGTATTTACCTCAGTGTGTATTTACCTCAGTGTGTATTTACCTCAGTGTGTATTTACCTCAGTGTGTATTTACCTCAGTGTGTATTTACCTCAGTGTGTATTTACCTCAGTGTGTATTTACCTCAGTGTGTATTTACCTCAGTGTGTATTTACCTCAGTGTGTATTTACCTCAGTGTGTATTTACCTCAGTGTGTATTTACCTCAGTGTGTATTTACCCCTCAGTGTGTATTTACCTCCATTTTCAGTGTGTATTTACCTCAGTGTGTATTTACCTCAGTGTGTATTTACCTCAGTGTGTATTTACCTCAGTGTGTATTTACCTCAGTGTGTATTTACCTCAGTGTGTATTTACCTCAGTGTGTATTTACCTCAGTGTGTATTTACCTCAGTGTATTTACCTCAGTGTGTATTTACCTCAGTGTGTATTTACCTCAGTGTGTATTTACCTCAGTGTGTATTTACCTCAGTGTGTTTCTCAGTGTGTATTTACCTCAGTGTGTATTTACCTCAGTGTGTATTTACCTCAGTGTGTATTTACCTCCACATGATCAGGTAACGCCTTGCTTTTCAACTGTGTGTTTGCTGGTTTTATTGGACAGATAGAGAACAGTAGAGGAGCTCCATTCAGATGACAGGGAATCTTCCAACCAGGGTTTCTGAAAGTTATGGGACATGGACAGCCCTAACCTCACCAGAACATAAAGTCGACAGGTTTCTGAAAGTTATGGGACATGGACAGCCCTAACCTCACCAGAACATAAAGTCGACAGGTTTCTGAAAGTTATGGGACATGGACAGCCCTAACCTCACCAGAACATAAAGTCGACAGGTTTCTGAAAGTTATGGGACATGGACAGCCCCAACCTCACCAGAACATAAAGTCGACAGGTTTCTGAAAGTTATGGGACATGGACAGCCCTAACCTCACCAGAACATAAAGTCGACAGGTTTCTGAAAGTTATGGGACATGGACAGCCCTAACCTCACCAGAACATAAAGTCGACAGGTTTCTGAAAGTTATGGGACATGGACAGCCCTAACCTCACCAGAACATAAAGTCGACAGGTTTCTGAAAGTTATGGGACATGGACAACCCTAACCTCACCAGAACATAAAGTCGACAGGTTTCTGAAAGTTATGGGACATGGACAACCCTAACCTCACCAGAACATAAAGTAGACAGGTTTCTGAAAGTTATGGGACATGGACAACCCTAACCTCACCAGAACATAAAGTCGACAGGTTTCTGAAAGTTATGGGACATGGACAACCCTAACCTCACCAGAACATAAAGTCGACAGGTTTCTGAAAGTTATGGGACATGGACAGCCCTAACCTCACCAGAACATAAAGTCGACAGGTTTCTGAAAGTTATGGGACATGGACAGCCCTAACCTCACCAGAACATAAAGTCGACAGGTTTCTGGAAAGTTATGGGACATGGACAGCCCTAACCTCACCAGAACATAAAGTCGACAGGTTTCTGAAAGTTATGGGACATGGACAGCCCTAACCTCACCAGAACATAAAGTCGACAGGTTTCTGAAAGTTATGGGACATGGACAGCCCTAACCTCACCAGAACATAAAGTCGACAGGTTTCTGAAAGTTATGGGACATGGACAGCCCTAACCTCACCAGAACATAAAGTCGACAGGTTTCTGAAAGTTATGGGACATGGACAGCCCTAACCTCACCAGAACATAAAGTCGACAGGTATCTGAAAGTTATGGGACATGGACAGCCCTAACCTCACCAGAACATAAAGTCGACAGGTTTCTCGTTACGGATACATTTCACTCTAGTTCAACATGCGATCCAATGAACTCTGCACATGCATGTAATCCTGGGTACATACATGTAATCCTGGACACATACATGTAATCCTGGGCACATACATGTAATCCTGGGCACATACATGTAATCCTGGGTACATACATGTAATCCTGGGTACATACATGTAATCCTGGACACATACATGTAATCCTGGGCACATACATGTAATCCTGAGCACATACATGTAATCCTGGGTACATACATGTAATCCTGGGCACATACATGTAATCCTGGACACATACATGTAATCCTGGTGCACATACATGTAATCCTGGGCACATACATACAGTTATAACTCCCTCTACAGAAGAGCATCTAGTAAGACGAGTTACTCAGTGAAATATTACTGCACTGTTGAAGCGAGGAACACAAGCATTTCCCTACACCCGCAATACCATCTGATAAATATGTGTATGTGACCAATAACATCTGTTAAATATGGACCAATAAACATCTGTTAAATATGTGTATGTGACCAATAACATTTATTAAATATGGACCAATAACATCTGTTAAATATGGACCAATAACATCTGTTAAATATGGACCAATAGCATCTGTTAAATATGTACCAATACCATCTGATAAATATGTGTATGTGACCAATAACATCTGTTAAATATGGACCAATAAACATCTGTTAAATATGTGTATGTGACCAATAACATTTATTAAATATGGACCAATAACATCTGTTAAATATGGACCAATAACATCTGTTAAATATGGACCAATAGCATCTGTTAAATATGTACCAATACCATCTGATAAATATGTGTATGTGACCAATAACATCTGTTAAATATGTACCAATAACATATGTTAAATATGTGTATGTGACCAATAACATCTGCTAAATATGGACCAATAACATCTGTTAAATATGGACCAATAACATATGTTAAATATGTGTATGTGACCAATAACATCTGTTAAATATGGACCAATAACATCTGCTAAATATGGACCAATAACATCTGCTAAATATGGACCAATAACATCTGTTAAATATGGACCAATAACATCTGTTAAATATGTGTATGTGACCAATAACATCTGTTAAATATGTGTATGTGACCAATAACATCTGTTAAATATGGACCAATAACATATGTTAAATATGTGTATGTGACCAATAACATCTGCTAAATATGGACCAATAACATCTGCTAAATATGGACCAATAACATCTGTTAAATATGTGTATGTGACCAATAACATCTGCTAAATATGGACCAATAACATCTGTTAAATATGGACCAATAACTTCTGTTAAATATGGACCAATAACATATGTTAAATATGTGTATGTGACCAATAACATCTGCTAAATATGGACCAATAACATCTGCTAAATATGGACCAATAACATCTGTTAAATATGGACCAATAACATCTGCTAAATATGGACCAATACCATCTGATAAATATGGACCAATAACATCTGATAAATATGGACCAATAACATCTGACAAATATGTGTATGTGACCAATAACATCTGTTAAATATGGACCAATAACATCTGCTAAATATGGACCAATAACATATGTTAAATATGGACCAATAACATCTGCTAAATATGGACCAATAACATATGTTAAATATGGACCAATAACATCTGCTAAATATGGACCAATAACATCTGTTAAATATGGACCAATAACATCTGTTAAATATGTGTATGTGACCAATAACATCTGCTAAATATGGACCAATAACATCTGTTAAATATGGACCAATAACATCTGTTAAATATGTGTATGTGACCAATAACATCTGCTAAATATGGACCAATAACATCTGTTAAATATGTGTATGGACCAATAACATCTGTTAAATATGTGTATGGACCAATAACATCTGTTAAATATGTGTATGGACCAATAACATCTGTTAAATATGTGTATGGACCAATAACATCTGATAAATATGTGTATGTGACCAATAACATCTGATAAATATGTGTATGTGACCAATACCATCTGATAAATATGTGTATGGAACAATTTGATTTGACTAGAATACTCAGGATCTCAGTTCCTGTCAAAACACTTGATTAAGAACTACATGGACATATACCATAGTTATACCATATTTATGATAAACACAAACATCTTACAACTCACATATGAGTGTCTACTAAGACTTGAGAATAAATATAAATTATATAAATTCTAATGTTGTTATAAAACACAGCTTGTTATTATGTTGTTGTGTGGTCCCCCGGGGCAGCAGGTGGCGCTGTGGAATATCTAAGGAACCCTAAGGGCCTCCAGGCAGTGTGTGGAGCGCAGGAAGCGAGGATAAGAGTCTTTGGCCATCAGGTGGTAGACGTGTTGTTGGGCCTCGTGGAATGTGTCGCCTGCAGGCTCCTCCATCACTCTCAGTAGAGCCTCCCTGGTCTCAGCATCCAGGTTCACCTGGCAACAACACACACAATGTTCAGACAACGCCTGTACAACGTTCACTAGCATCCTGTCCAGGGGTGTACTTTACATCGAGCTTCCTTATGCTACAGAAATAAAATATGAGAAATGGGCTGGACTGTTCTGGCTCAGACAAGGCTTACTTACTTCTACAACATTCACACAACATCTATACAACGTCTGTAAAATGTATATACAATATTTAGACAGCATCTACACAACACTCCACCTACCTCCTGTGGTGAACCAGGGTTGATGTACTGGCAGTACATAGACTGGGCCTTGGCCCCCTGCTGCCATGGGGGGGTAACCCTGTACTCCTCACAGGCCAACCAGAACTGCAGGTTCTCCTCACTGAACTCAGACTGCAGGAACCAGAGGAAAGCTTTCTGGCCAACTGGTAGAAGGGGGGCATTTCAACAAGTCAAACTATATATTGCCACGGAAACGTATCAGTGTAATTAGAGAGAAGAGAAGGGGGGAGAGAAAGAGAGAAGAGGCAGAGAGAGGGGGAGAGAGAAGAGGGAGAAAGCGAATAAGAGATAGGGAGGGAGAGTGAAGAGAGAGAGGGAGTGAAAAGAAGGAGAGAGAAGAGAGAGGGACAAAGATGAGAGCGGGAGAGAAAGGGAAGAGAGATAGAAGAGAGGAAAAAAGAAGAGTGATAGAAGAGAGAGGGGGACAAAGAAGAGAGAGAGAGAAGAGATGGACTAGATCTTACTCTTGCAGTTGAGTAGAGACTCCAGATCCTGAAGAGTCCTGTCCTCCTGGACCCTTTAGAACAGGCATGAGGTTATAGAGAAAGAGATTAGGGAGAAGCTCTGATGTCAGCTAAACAACCCACAGTTCCTGACGTAACTCAAGACTGCAGTAGCTCACTGGTGTAGAATGGTGGACAGACAGACAGACAGACAGACAGACAGACAGGCAGACAGACAGACAGACAGACAGACAGACAGACAGACAGACAGACAGACAGACAGACAGACAGACAGGCAGGCAGACAGGCAGACAGACAGACAGACAGACAGACAGACAGACAGACAGACAGACAGACAGACAGACAGACAGACAGACAGAGAGACAGACAGACAGACAGACACACAGACAGACAGACAGACACACAGACAGACTGACAGAGACAGACAGACAGACACACAGACAGACAGGTTACCTGTGTTTGTGATGTGTCCACTCCTGTTTGTCAGCCAGGTGACTCAACTTCACCCGCATCCCCTTTGCTCTGGAACACACACACACACATTTAGTTTGTGCTCTATATCTAAAAATCGAATCACATTAACCTTCTCCTTCAACAAAACACATCAACCTTCTCCTTCAACAAAACACATCAACCTTCTCCTTCAACAAAACACATCAACCTCCTTCAACAAAACACATCAACCTCCTTCAACAAAACACATCAACCTCCTTCAACAAAACACATCAACCTCCTTCAACAAAACACACTGGTCTCTCTTTAGAAACTATGATGCATCCTCACACACTACACAATACATACTACACAATACACACTACACAATACATACTACACAATACATACTACACAATACATACTACACAATACATACTACACAATACATACTACACACTACATACTACACAATACATACTACTACACACTACATACTACACAATACATACTACACAATACATACTACACAATACATACTACTACACACTACATACTACACAATACATACTACACACTACATACTACACACTACACACTACATACTACACAATACATACTACACACTACATACTACACAATACATACTACACACTACATACTACTACATTACATTTTACATTTACATTTAAGTCATTTAGCAGACGCTCTTATCCAGAGCGACTTACAAATTGGTGCGTTCACCTTAAGACATCCAGTGGAACAGCCACTTTACAATAGTGCATCTAAATCTTTTAAGGGGGTGAGAAGGATTACTTTATCCTATCCTAGGTATTCCTTAAAGAGGTGGGGTTTCAGGTGTCTCCGGAAGGTGGTGATTGACTCCGCTGTCCTGGCGTCGTGAGGGAGTTTGTTCCACCATTGGGGGGCCAGAGCAGCGAACAGTTTTGACTGGGCTGCGCGGGAACTGTACTTCCTCAGTGGTAGGGAGGCGAGCAGGCCAGAGGTGGATGAACGCAGTGCCCTTGTTTGGGTGTAGGGCCTGATCAGAGCCTGGAGGTACTGAGGTGCCGTTCCCCTCACAGCTGCGTAGGCAAGCACCATGGTCTTGTAGCGGATGCGAGCTTCAACTGGAAGCCAGTGGAGAGAGCGGAGGAGCGGGGTGACGTGAGAGAACTTGGGAAGGTTGAACACCAGACGGGCTGCGGCGTTCTGGATGAGTTGTAGGGGTTTAATGGCACAGGCAGGGAGCCCAGCCAACAGCGAGTTGCAGTAATCCAGACGGGAGATGACAAGTGCCTGGATTAGGACCTGCGCCGCTTCCTGTGTGAGGCAGGGTCGTACTCTGCGGATGTTGTAGAGCATGAACCTACAGGAACGGGCCACCGCCTTGATGTTAGTTGAGAACGACAGGGTGTTGTCCAGGATCACGCCAAGGTTCTTAGCGCTCTGGGAGGAGGACACAATGGAGTTGTCAACCGTGATGGCGAGATCATGGAACGGGCAGTCCTTCCCCGGGAGGAAGAGCAGCTCCGTCTTGCCGAGGTTCAGCTTGAGGTGGTGATCCGTCATCCACACTGATATGTCTGCCAGACATGCAGAGATGCGATTCGCCACCTGGTCATCAGAAGGGGGAAAGGAGAAGATTAATTGTGTGTCGTCTGCATAGCAATGATAGGAGAGACCATGTGAGGTTATGACAGAGCCAAGTGACTTGGTGTATAGCGAGAATAGGAGAGGGCCTAGAACAGAGCCCTGGGGGACGCCAGTGGTGAGAGCGCGTGGTGAGGAGACAGATTCTCGCCACGCCACCTGGTAGGAGCGACCTGTCAGGTAGGACGCAATCCAAGATCTGATGGTTCACAGTATCGAAGGCAGCCGATAGGTCTAGAAGGATGAGAGCAGAGGAGAGAGAGTTAGCTTTAGCAGTGCGGAGCGCCTCCGTGATACAGAGAAGAGCAGTCTCAGTTGAATGACTAGTCTTGAAACCTGACTGATTTGGATCAAGAAGGTCATTCTGAGAGAGATAGCGGGAGAGCTGGCCAAGGACGGCACGTTCAAGAGTTTTGGAGAGAAAAGAAAGAAGGGATACTGGTCTGTAGTTGTTGACATCGGAGGGATCGAGTGTAGGTTTTTTCAGAAGGGGTGCAACTCTCGCTCTCTTGAAGACGGAAGGGGACGTAGCCAGCGGTCAGGGATGAGTTGATGAGCGAGGTGAGGTAAGGAGGAAGGTCTCCGGAAATGGTCTGGAGAAGAGAGGAGGGGATAGGGTCAAGCGGGCAGGTTGTTGGGCGGCCGGCCATCACAAGACGCGAGATTTCATCTGGAGAGAGGGGAGAAAGAGGTCAGAGCACAGGGTAGGGCAGTGTGAGCAGAACCAGCGGTGTCGTTTGACTTAGCAAACGAGGATCGGATGTCGTCGACCTTCTTTTCAACATGGTTGACGAAGTCATCTGCAGAGAGGGAGGAGGGGGAGGGGGAGGAGGATTCAGGAGGAGGAGAAGGTGGCAAAGAGCTTCCTAGGGTTAGAGGCAGATGCTTGGAATTTAGAGTGGTAGAAAGTGGCTTTAGCAGCAGAGACAGAAGAGGAAAATGTAGAGAGGAGGGAGTGAAAGGATGCCAGGTCCGCAGGGAGGCGAGTTTTCCTCCATTTCCGCTCGGCTGCCCGGAGCCCTGTTCTGTGAGCTCGCAATGAGTCGTCGAGCCACGGAGGCGGGAGGGGAGGACCGAGCCGGCCTGGAGGATAGGGGACATAGAGAGTCAAAGGATGCAGAAAGGGAGGAGAGGAGGGTTGAGGAGGCAGAATCAGGAGATAGGTTGGAGAAGGTTTGAGCAGAGGGAAGAGATGATAGGATGGAAGAGGAGAGAGTAGCGGGGAGAGAGAGCGAAGGTTGGGACGGCGCGATACCATCCGAGTAGGGGCAGTGTGGGAAGTGTTGGATGAGAGCGAGAGGGAAAAGGATACAAGGTAGTGGTCGGAGACTTGGAGGGGAGTTGCAGTGAGGTTAGTGGAAGAACAGCATCTAGTAAAGATGAGGTCGAGCGTATTTCCTGCCTTGTGAGTAGGGGGGGAAGGTGAGAGGGTGAGGTCAAAAGAGGAGAGGAGTGGAAAGAAGGAGGCAGAGAGGAATGAGTCAAAGGTAGGCGTGGGGAGGTTAAAGTCGCCCAGAACTGTGAGAGGTGAGCCGTCCTCAGGAAAGGAGCTTATCAAGGCATCAAGCTCATTGATGAACTCTCCGAGGGAACCTGGAGGGCGATAAATGATAAGGATGTTAAGCTTGAAAGGGCTGGTAACTGTGACAGCATGGAATTCAAAGGAGGCGATAGACAGATGGGTAAGGGGAGAAAGAGAGAATGACCACTTGGGAGAGATGAGGATCCCGGTGCCACCACCCCGCACTACACTACACAATACATACTACACAATACATACTACTACACACTACATACTACACACTACATACTACACAATACATATTACACACTACATACTACACAATACATACTACACACTACATACTACTACACACTACATACTACACACTACATACTACACACTACATACTACACAATACATATTACACACTACATACTACACAATACATACTACACAATACATATTACACACTACATACTACACAATACATACTACACACTACATACTACTACACACTACATACTACACACTACATACTACACACTACATACTACACAATACATATTACACACTACATACTACACACTACATATTACACACTACATACTACACAATACATACTACACACTACATACTACATACCAAGGGAGGACGGCTCATAATAATGGCCGGAATGGAGTAAATGGACTGGCATCCAACCATGTGTCTGATGTATTTGATACCATTCCACTAGTTCTGCTCCAGTCATTACCATGAGCCCCATCCTCCCCAGTTATGGTGCCACCAACCTCCTGTGCTACACATTTCATACTACACACTACACACTACATACAGTACTACATACTACACACTACATACAGTACTACATACTACACACTACATACAGTACTACATACTACACACTACATACAGTACTACATACCACACACTACATACAGTACTACATACTACACACTACATACAGTACTACATACTACACACTACATACAGTACTACATACTACACACTACATACAGTACTACATACTACACACTACATACAGTACTACATACTACACACTACATACAGTACTACATACTACGCACTACATACAGTACTACATACTACACACTACATACAGTACTACATACTTCCATACTCACTTCTCCAAGCATGACGAGGGAAGGGAGGACAGTCCTTTACACATTTTAGCACGTGGGAAGGAAATTAACGAAACAAACAAAACATGTGAAACCAGCTGTTGTATTCTGATGTGTGCTCCTTCCTGTTCTGTTCTGTGCTCCTTCCTGTTCTGTGTCTCTGCTCCTTCCTGTTCTGTGTCTCTGCACAAACTAACCCCCTACAGTGTATCAGTCCCTTTAATATACCTGCTTATCACACATGTTAATCTACCACACATCTGAGAACAGAATGAGGGAGGAGGATGGACGGGTGGATGGGGGAGAGATGGATGGATGGGGAGAGATGGAGGGATGGGGGAGAGATGGAGGGATGTATGGGGGAGAGATGGAGGGTAATGTAAGAGAGGAGGTGTACGTGTGCA
This sequence comes from Oncorhynchus nerka, assembly GCF_034236695.1. Taxonomy (NCBI): domain Eukaryota; kingdom Metazoa; phylum Chordata; class Actinopteri; order Salmoniformes; family Salmonidae; genus Oncorhynchus; species Oncorhynchus nerka. The sequence goes on from NW_027040456.1 coordinate 377,045, forward strand.
CCGACAACACCTGGCCGTTAATGTACCGGAACCGTTAACACCGGGAAAAGAAAGACGGGCCAGCACACACAATGAGGTAATCAGGAGACAGTGTGTGTGTGTGTGTGTGTGTGCCAGAGATCGAATGGCCAGTCTGTCAGCATGTGCGTTCTCACTTCTCAGCCAACCAGTCAGTGTGATGGGAAAAGTCCATTCACCAGAGAGAGGGGTGATGACAGACGAACAGGTGATACACTGGCCTCACCACTCCAACTATGGAAAGTGTGTGCGTGTGTGCATGCGTGTGTGTGTGTGTGCATGCGTGCGTGTGTGTGTGCGTGCGTGTGCATGCGTGCCTGCGTGTGTGTGTGTGCGTGCGTGCATGCGTGTGTGTGTGTGTGTGCGTGCATGTGTGTGCATGCGTGTGTCTGTGGGTGTGTGTGTGCGTGCGGCTTGGTTTGTGGGGAGATTTCCCACTTCCCCATGATGACAAAGGCTATTTTAAGTTTAGGGGTTCGGGTTAGAATTAGGGTAACGGGTTAGTGGGGTAGGTTTAGGGTTAGGTTTTGGGTTAGGGGGTAGGAGTTAGGAGTTAGTGGTTAGGGGTTAGGGTTTTGGGTTAGGAGTTAGGTTTAGGGGTTAGGAGTTAGTGGTTAGGGGTTAGGGGTTAGGGTTTTGGGTTAGGAGTTAGGTTTTGGGTTAGGAGTTAGGAGTTAGTGGTTAGGGTTTTGGGTTAGGAGTTAGGGTTTTGGGTTAGGGGTTAGGAGTTAGGTTTATGGTTTATGGTTAGGTTTTGGGTTAGGGGTTAGGGTTTTGGGTTAGGGTTTAGGGTTAGGAGTCAGGTTTTGGGTTAGGAGTTAGGGGTTAGGAGTTAGGGGTTAGGAGTTAGGGTTAGGGTTAGGAGTTAGGTTTAGGGTTTTGGGTTAGGGTTAGGGTTAGGAGTTAGGTTTTGGGTTAGGGGTTAGGAGTTAGGGGTTAGGAGTTAGGTTTAGGGTTTTGGGTTAGGGTTAGGAGTTAGGGGTTAGGAGTTAGGGGTTAGGAGTTGGGGAAAATAGGATTTGAATAGAAATACATTTTAGGTCCCCATGAGGGTAGAACATAATATATGTCTGTGAAAACAAGAGAGTGAAAGAGAGAGAGAGAGAGTGCCAGGTGTGACTAGTTGTAACAGGTGTAACTAGTTGAAACAGCTGACTAGTTGTAACAGGTGACTAGTTGTAACAGGTGACTAGTTGTAACAGCTGACTAGTTGTAACAGGTGACTAGTTGTAACAGCTGACTAGTTGTAACAGGTGACTAGTTGGAACAGGTGACTAGTTGTAACAGGTGACTAGTTGTAACAGGTGACTAGTTGGAACAGGTGTGACTAGTTGGAACAGGTGTGACTAGTTGGAACAGGTGTGACTAGTTGGAACAGGTGTGACTAGTTGGAACATGTGTGACTAGTTGGAACATGTGTGACTAGTTGTAACAGGTGACTAGTTGGAACAGGTGACTAGTTGGAACATGTGTGACTGGTTGTAACAGGTAACTAGTTGATAAGCCAGATGGTTGGGTGTGTGCTGGACATTTGTTTGAGAAGGCCACTTGACTTTATTTGAGTGTGTGCGGCCCGTATCTGTGTGTGTTACTGCAACACAGGACCATGTTATTGTTGCAAACATGATTTATAAAGGGGCATTCCTGGCATCAGGCCAACAGAGTGATTCATAATGTACTGAAAGAAAACATCATATAGTCTACAACATGTGGTATAGAAAATGTGCAATGTCAATCAACTGTAATAGACTATTACTACGATATTTCAGGATTGTATTACGAGAGCGAGTCCCACCATTAACTACGAGACCGTTTCAACAGTGTTTTTCAATTCACCTTGGGTCTTTGTGTGTGGGGACTGAACTAAAAGCGTGTCCCTGGTAGTCTACAGAGGGCTAGGCTACGGCGCAGACTCAAGACAACACATTCCTTCGACGCTTCGCTTTCTCAGTTGACGCGACGGCGACGGTTTCTGACGTGAAGCAAGGATACATTAGCAGCATTGGCCTAGATAATATGTTCTTCGCATGACAGCGACCCGACACGGACCAACTATTTGCAACGCTGCAAAGTGCGCATTTGCTGTCACATTCTGACGGATCGTAACGTCAGGACGGTGCATTACAAACCACCCGGGGTTGGTGTGCGTCCCCAAAAAACAAGAGGACGACATGTACAGGCCTAATCTTTAACCGTCTCGGGCATATCCGTTACCGAGATGAATCTGACACTGGATTAAGGTTCCGGTTCTGGCAGGTTGCCGCGCTCCGTTCTAAAGCACCGAAAGAAGGAAGGGCTTTCTGTCTTTACTACTATGTTAGGTTACCGTCGCTTCCTGGTTTCTTGACTGATAAATAAACAACTATTTACAACCAATTGCGGGATAAAAACGGGTGTTAAAACTTTGAGATGATGTGTAACATGTATAGCATGACCGCGAATGGGAGCGCGTCGTGAGGTCCACCGTTCGATTGTTTTTAATCTGCACATCTGTCTGTCCTTCTCCCGAGTGATTTACTGACCGAGTAGCCTGAATATTACAACAACAACACATATATCCTGATTTGGACATCGGACGCCGATGACTCTATAGACTATTCCACCGGGATCTAACCGACGCAGCCAACCGTCACCACGCATGGGTCCGCCGGGGGCTCGGATCCCCCGGGGCTGGAGGACCCAGGCCCGCTGCCAGGAGGATGGCGACCCGGAGAGGGAGAAGCGATGGGTGGAACTGTTCGAGGAACTAGACTTGAACGGTGATGGAGTCATCGATATCCACGAGCTCCGTGTGGGGTTGGCGAAACGTGGGCTCTCCCGCCGCGCGGTGGACCGGGTAAGCAGCCAACGAGCCCGGGCAGCAACTCGGCTGTCATTCGATATACCTTGATGATGATCACGAATTACGTTTTTTTACGTGAAACGTTTGGCTATAGCCTAAACTCATACGGTGGGGTTCCCCTTAGCCAACACCAGCCACTAATTGCATGTTATGTGTGTGCGTGTGTGTGTGTGTGTGTGTGTGTGTGTGTGTGTGTGATGTCACTGATGAGGATTCCCCCGTGTATCTGCATCATCCATATTTTTTTTCATCTCTTCCATATCCTACTCTGTTCTGTTCTACTCTATTAGACTCCTCTACAGGTCAGACAGTAGTCTGCTGTGGGTAGATTGGATATGTATTTGACTGTATTAGGCTCAGACAAGAGCAGGGCGGTGAACTCCACAGTATAGGCCAGGGCTGGGCAACTCCACAGTATAGGCCTGGGGTGGGCAACTCCACAGTATAGGCCTGGGCTGGGCAACTCCACAGTATAGGCCTGGGCTGGGCAACTCAACTCCACAGTATAGGCCAGGGGTGGGCAACTTCACAGTATAGGCCGGGGGTGGGCAACTCCACAGTATAGGCCTGGGCTGGGCAACTCCACAGTATAGGCCAGGGGTGGGCAACTCCACAGTATAGGCCAGGGGTGGGCAACTCCACAGTATAGGCCTGGGCTGGGCAACTCCACAGTATAGGCCTGGGCTGGGCAACTCCACAGTATAGGCCTGGGCTGGGCAACTCCACAGTATAGGCCAGGGGTGGGCAACTCCACAGTATAGGCCAGGGGTGGGCAACTCCACAGTATAGGGCTGGGCAACTCTACAGTATAGGCCTGGGCTGGGCAACTCCACAGTATAGGCCTGGGGTGGGCAACTCCACAGTATAGGCCTGGGCTGGGCAACTCCACAGTATAGGCCAGGGGTGGGCAACTCCACAGTATAGGCCAGGGGTGGGCAACTCCACAGTATAGGCCTGGGGTGGGCAACTCCACAGTATAGGCCAGGGGTGGGCAACTCCACAGTATAGGCCAGGGGTGGGCAACTCCACAGTATAGGCCTGGGCTGGGCAACTCCACAGTATAGGCCTGGGGTGGGCAACTCCACAGTATAGGCCAGGGGTGGGCAACTCCACAGTATAGGCCAGGGGTGGGCAACTCCACAGTATAGGCCTGGGCTGGGCAACTCTACAGTATAGGCCTGGGCTGGGCAACTCCACATTATAGGCCTGGGGTGGGCAACTCCACAGTATAGGCCTGGGCTGGGCAACTCCACAGTATAGGCCAGGGGTGGGCAACTCCACAGTATAGGCCAGGGGTGGGCAACTCCACAGTATAGGCCAGGGGTGGGCAACTCCACAGTATAGGCCTGGGGTGGGCAACTCCACAGTATAGGCCAGGGGTGGGCAACTCCACAGTATAGGCCAGGGGTGGGCAACTCCACAGTATAGGCCTGGGCTGGGCAACTCCACAGTATAGGCCTGGGGTGGGCAACTCCACAGTATAGGCCTGGGGTGGGCAACTCCACAGTATAGGCCAGGGGTGGGCAACTCCACAGTATAGGCCAGGGGTGGGCAACTCCACAGTATAGGCCAGGGGTGGACAACTCCACAGTATAGGCCAGGGGTGGGCAACTCCACAGTATAGGCCTGGGGTGGGCAACTCCACAGTATAGGCCTGGGCTGGGCAACTCCACAGTATAGGGCGGGGCAACTCCACAGTATAGGCCAGGGGTGGGCAACTCCACAGTATAGGCCTGGGGTGGGCAACTCCACAGTATAGGCCTGGGGTGGGCAACTCCACAGTATAGGCCAGGGGTGGGCAACTCCACAGTATAGGCCAGGGTGGGCAACTCCACAGTATAGGCCTGGGCTGGGCAACTCCACAGTATAGGCCAGGGGTGGGCAACTCCACAGTATAGGCCAGGGGTGGGCAACTCCACAGTATAGGCCTGGGGTGGGCAACTCCACAGTATAGGCCAGGGGTGGGCAACTCCACAGTATAGGCCAGGGGTGGGCAACTCCACAGTATAGGCCTGGGCTGGGCAACTCCACAGTATAGGCCAGGGGTGGGCAACTCCACAGTATAGGCCAGGGGTGGGCAACTCCACAGTATAGGCCTGGGGTGGGCAACTCCACAGTATAGGCCAGGGGTGGGCAACTCCACAGTATAGGCCTGGGCTGGGCAACTCCACAGTATAGGCCAGGGGTGGGCAACTCCACAGTATAGGCCAGGGGTGGGCAACTCCACAGTATAGGCCTGGGCTGGGCAACTCCACAGTATAGGGTGGGGCAACTCCACAGTATAGGCCAGGGGTGGGCAACTCCACAGTATAGGCCTGGGGTGGGCAACTCCACAGTATAGGCCTGGGGTGGGCAACTCCACAGTATAGGCCAGGGGTGGGCAACTCCACAGTATAGGCCAGGGGTGGGCAACTCCACAGTATAGGCCAGGGTTGGGCAACTCCACAGTATAGGCCAGGGGTGGGCAACTCCACAGTATAGGCCAGGGCTGGGCAACTCCACAGTATAGGCCAGGGTTGGGCAACTCCACAGTATAGGCCAGGGGTGGGCAACTCCACAGTATAGGCCAGGGGTGGGCAACTCCACAGTATAGGCCAGGGGTGGGCAACTCCACAGTATAGGCCAGGGGTGGGCAACTCCACAGTATAGGCCTGGGGTGGGCAACTCCACAGTATAGGCCAGGGGTGGGCAACTCCACAGTATAGGCCTGGGCTGGGCAACTCCACAGTATAGGCCTGGGGTGGGCAACTCCACAGTATAGGCCAGGGGTGGGCAACTCCACAGTATAGGCCAGGGGTGGGCAACTCCACAGTATAGGCCAGGGGTGGGCAACTCCACAGTATAGGCCTGGGGTGGGCAACTCCACAGTATAGGCCAGGGGTGGGCAACTCCACAGTATAGGCCTGGGGTGGGCAACTCCACAGTATAGGCCAGGGGTGGGCAACTCCACAGTATAGGCCAGGGGTGGGCAACTCCACAGTATAGGCCTGGGCTGGGCAACTCCAGTCCTCTGGGCTGAGTGGTGTCACACCTTTCCATCCCCAGCAAACACAGCTGGTTAAACTAATGACAATTTACACTGAAGATCATGATCTGTACCCTGCATACTGACTCCGTACCGTTATTGTTATGTTATTGTGTTACTTTGTATTATTATTAGTTTATTTGGTAAATATTCTCTTATTAAACTCTTCTTGAACTGCCTGGTTGGTTAAGAGCTTGTAAGTACAGATTTCACGGTAAGGTCTACACTTGTTGTATTCTGCGCATGTGACAAATAAAGTTTGATTTGATGATGAAATGATTATTGGAGTCAGGTGTGTCAGCTGGGGGCAAACATTTGACACCAATCAGGGCCTGCAGTTGCCCATCCCTGGTATAGGCTATACGAAAGTAGCCTGAGTGCCAGTCAGTTTGTGCTATCATGCCAAACATGTCTTGACAATGACAACAATGGAGCTGGCAAAAGCACTAACACATCTGGGACCACCAGGCTATATGAAGATAGATAGGTAACCTCCTGAGACCCCCAGGCTATATGAAGATAGATAGGTAACCTCCTGAGACCACCAGGGTATATGAAGTTAGATAGGTAACCTCCTGAGACCACCAGGCTATATGAAGATAGATAGGTAACCTCCTGAGACCACCAGGCTATATGAAGATAGATAGGTAACCTCCTGAGACCACCAGGCTATATGAAGATAGATAGGTAACCTCCTGAGACCACCAGGCTATATGAAGATAGATAGGTATCCTCCTGAGACCACCAGGCTATATGAAGATAGATAGGTAACCTCCTGAGACCACCAGGCTATATGAAGATAGGTAACCTCCTGAGACCACCAGGCTATATGAACATAGATAGGTAACCTCCTGAGAGCACCAGGCTATATGAAGATAGATAGGTAACCTCCTGAGACCACCAGGCTATATGAAGATAGATAGGTAACCTCCTGAGACCACCAGGCTATATGAAGATAGATAGGTAACCTCCTGAGACCACCAGGCTATATGAAGATAGATAGGTAACCTCCTGAGACCACCAGGCTATATGAAGATAGATAGGTAACCTGGAATGTGAAGCAACTACATCTGACCTCTGGCTGAACTCTGAACTCTGACTGTGATGGGATGTAGGTCTTTATGTAGTGGTGTCTCTATGTAGTGGTGTCTCTCTTTATGTAGTGGTATCCCAATGTAGTGGTGTCTCTCTTTATGTAGTGGTGTCTCAATGTAGTGGTGTCTCTCTTTATGTAGTGTTGAGGTGTCTCTCTTTATGTAGTGGTGTCTCTCTATATGTAGTGGTGTCTCTCTTTATGTAGTGTTGTGTTGTCTCTCTTTATGTAGTGTTGTGGTGTCTCTCTTTATGTGGTGTTGTGGTGTCTCTCTTTATGTAGTGTTGTGGTGTCTCTCTTTATGTAGTGTTGTGGTGTCTCTCTTTATGTAGTGTTGTGGTGTCTCTCTTTATGTAGTGGTGTCTCTCTTTATGTAGTGTTGTGTTGTCTCTCTTTATGTAGTGTTGTGGTGTCTCTCTTTATGTGGTGTTGTGGTCTCTCTCTTTATGTAGTGTAGTGGTGTCTCTCTTTATGTAGTGTTGTGGTGTCTCTCTTTATGTAGTGTAGTGTTGTCTCTCTTTATGTAGTGTTGTCTCTCTTTATGTAATGTTGTGGTGTCTCTCTTTATGTAGTGTTGTGGTGTCTCTCTTTATGTAGTGTTGTGGTGTCTCTCTTTATGTAGTGTTGTAGTGTCTCTCTTTATGTAGTGTTGTGGTGTCTCTCTTTATGTGGTGTTGTGGTCTCTCTCTTTATGTAGTGTAGTGGTGTCTCTCTTTATGTAGTGTTGTGGTGTCTCTCTTTATGTAGTGTTGTGGTGTCTCTCTTTATGTAGTGGTGTCTCT